>NC_132889.1:2462911-2632911 GCF_030463535.1 Salminus brasiliensis | reverse complement strand
ATGAAAATATAAAATAAATAGACAGGTGTCCCAATACTTTTGTCAATATAGTGTAGTGTGTTTTGTTCCATTATGTTCTATGATGCAAGATTATTATCACAACTATAAGTATCTAAAGAGAAAAAGACTCAACACACACACACATCCACACACACACACACACACACACACACACACATCCACACACATCCACACACACTCCACTCACTGCAGCCAGGCTGTGTCACATGGCTGTGGAAGGGTGTGTTGAAGATCTCAATTCATCTCCCTCCAGAGAGAGAGAGAAAGTGAGCAATCTGAGGCTGAGAGTGATCAGCAGCACAGAGCCCGAGCCGCCCGCGACACGACTCCCTCTAAATCAGACCGTAAAAAAAAGACTACATCTCCCATGAGGCCACTGTGGCTTACCGCAGCAGACAGACTGAGTGTGCTGTGCGTGAGCAGAGCAGGAAATGCACTTAGGCTGGTGGACAGCAGAGCAGAACCAGAGTTAACGCGAATACACACACTCACACACACACACACACACACTCACACACACACACACACACACTCACACACACACTCACACACTCACTCATACACACACACTCACACACACTCGCACACAAGAGCCATAAGAGTCACGTTCCTCTGGAGGAACCCCCTCAGGCCAGCCTCCAGCAGCTGAGCTGAGTGAGACAGAGGTCAAGGTTGAGGTCAGGGTCAAAGTCCCGAGCTGCAACGGTCGGCTATTAGCTGTGGATAAAGGTTATGCATTACTGAACCTAAATGGGTTCTACCACTCACACTCTAGATCTTACGATAGTGTTCTAGATAGTGCTCCATTGATCAATGAATGGTGATTATGGGGGCAGTACTGTTTCCTATAATAATGTTCGAGGAAGTGCTGCAACGATACAATAGCAATTAGGGGGCACAGCTATTCCATATGATACTGTTCTAGATAGTACACAAATGTAGGGAATACTACATTTACTACCACATACAATACTGTTCTAGATAGTACACAAATGTAGGGAATACTACATTTACTACCACATAAACAGAGTGTTCTAGATAGTGCTCCAATAATGAGGGAATGGTGATTAGGAAACCATTGCTATTCCCTATAATAGTGTTCTAGATCAGAACTCAGAACATGTAGGAAATTTATGTTTTCTGTTCCATTCTGTTCTCTATAGTAGTGTTCTAGATAGTGTTCCAATGTATGTCATAGTGATTAGGGGCACTGCAGTTATCTATAACAGTGTCCGCAACAGCTTTAGACAACAGTGGTTAGGAGAGCATTGCTGTTCCTTAGAAAAGTGTTCTAGATACTCCAACATAGGAAATAGTATTAAGAGACTATTTCTCTTCTCTATAAACATGTTCTAGATATTGTTCTAATGTATGTCATATTGATTAGGGGCACTGCAGGTATCTTTAACAGTGTTCTTAACAGTGCTTCAATGTAGACAACAGTGGTTAGGAGGTCACTGCTGATCCTTATAAAAGTGTTCTTGATAGTCAAATGTGAGAAACAGTATTAGGAGACCATTTCTGTTCTCTATAATAATGTTCTAGATAGTGCTCCAATGTAGGGAATGGTGCTTAAGAGACCACTGCTGTTCTCTATAAAAGTGTTCTAGACAGTCCAACGTAGGAAACTGAATTAAGAGACCACTGCTGTTCTCTATAAAAGTGTTCTAGATAGCACTTTAAAGTAATGAATAGTGATTAGGGCTCATTACTATTAACGCCAAGCTAGGTGTTAAGAGAGAGGCTAAAGGTTAAGGTCAAGGTCCCGAGCTGCAATGGTCTGCTATTACATGCGGATACATTTGGGTTCCTATCACTCCAGTGTTCTAGGTAGTGGTCCAAAGTAAGAAATACTGATTAGGGGGGCACTGATGTTCTCTAGTACTCTATAGTAGTTCTCTATTCTGTTAAGTGCACTGTTTTAGGGAATAGTGTTCTAGAAATTGTTGCAAAGTAAACAATAGTAAATATAAGACTGTTTCTGTTATCTAAAACAGTGTTCTAGATAATGTTCTAGTATAAAGAATAGTGATTAGAGAGGCAATGAGCTTCCCTATAGTAGTGTTCTAGGTAGTGCGCCAATGTTCGGTAATCACAATGTTCTGTAAAGTGCTCACAGCGTAGGGAACAGTAATTAGGGGGGCATTTATATTGCCTAGAACAGTGTTCTAGATAGTTCTCCAACGTAAGGAATGGTAATAAGGGGGGTATTGCTATTCCCTATGATAGTGTTCCAGAGTGCTCTGCTGTAGAGAATGGTAATTTGGGGCCAGATCTTTTCTCAGTAAGTGTTCTAGATAATTTTTCACAATCATTTCTGTTCCCTATCGTAGTTTTCTTTATAGTGCTCCAGTGTGGAATAGGGAACCGTGATTTAGGGGCCGTTTAGGAAATGAAGGGCTGGACTGAAGATCGCTCCCTCTTCAGCAGCTGGAATGTCAGGCTGCAGCAGGTCCTTCTGAAGCTCCAGTGAGACCCGAGTTCTTCAGAACTTGTTTCATATGGCCTGAGTAAGAGCTGTGGGTTCAAATCCAGCTCCAGCTCCAGCACCCCTAATCCCCCAACTCTGCACGGCTAACAGCTCTGTTTAAGCACAGCAGGCCAACACTGCCTCTCTCTCTCTCTCTCGCTCGCTCGCTCTGGCAGGCCGTGTGTGGTTGGAGTGGCTAGTGCTCAGTTGTGGTCTCTCGTGGTGACCGCGGGGCCGCTGCCACAGAGCTTCTCTTTTTCATTTACTAATTAACCATGCAAATGAAATCTTAACAGGCTACTCAGACGCACTCCTCCAGGGAGCCAGCTTTGGCATTAGCTCCCGATTATTCTTCATCCGCTCAGAAGGAGGAAAAAGAGAAGAAGGGGAAGCTGAAACAGCGCAGCTGAGAGAAAAGCAGCCGGACGCAAAACAGATGGAAACAGAACAGCAACATGTCCAATCAGCACTTTGCTCACAAAAATACCGTCCAATCATCTGTCACTAGCCAAAGCATAGCAACCAATCAGTCCTCATTACACCACCATATTAACCAATCAGCACAAAGCACAACTGACTCTGAGATTTACCACAGAAAACCATATCAATGTCTGAACTGGTTCATTACTGTATATCTTCCTATCCTATCCTATACGATCCTATACTGTCCTAGACTACCCTACACTACACTATACTATCCCATAGTATCATAACCTACACTATTATTATATATGGAATTGTCTACTATACTATTCTATACTATCCTAGACTACCTTGTACTATACTATACTATCTATTACTACTATATTATATATAGAATTGTCCACTATACTATCCTTTATTACGCTACCCTATATTATACTATACCACCCTACACTGCACTACACTACACTATACTATCCTTTACTACTGTATTATATATAGAATTGTCCACTATACTATCCTGTATTATGCTATTCTATATCATCCTATCGTATACTATCCTATACTATACTACACCCTCCTAGTCGACACTATACTAAACTATACTATACCATAATATACTTTACTATTATTATGTATAGAATTGTCTACCATACTATTCTATACTATTCTAGAATACCCTGCACTATTCTATACTATCCTTTACTACTGTTATATATATAGAATTGTCCACTATACTATCCTATATCTTCCTGTCGTATACACTATACTACCCCACCCTTTACCACTGTGTTATATACAGAATTGTTTACTATCCTATCCTGTACTGTACTATATATTATATTACATATCATATCCTAGACTATATTATTTACTATACTATTCTATGTATCCTATGCTATACTTTACTCTACTATATCATACTATATTATACTAAACTATACTACCTATAGTATCCTATATAATCCTGTTCTATATATCCTATCCTGTACTTTCCTGTGCTATCCTATACTATCCTATAATATCTTGTCATATGCCATACAGTACACTATAGTATCCATTATTATAATATCCTGTCATATTCAGTGCTATTCAGTACTATCCTATCCTGTCCTGTCCTATGCTGTATTACACTACACCAACAGCTTCACCACTCCACTGTAGTTTAAAGGGAACTGCTTTAACACCCTGCGCATCCAATTCAATCCAATTTCTTAAGTACTTTCTACAAGACTGTCCTAAAGCAGCTTTCCAGAAATCACAGAGGATGACAGCAGCCAGGTTTCCATCCAGCTGTCGAATTACATTCAGGCAAATAAGCGGAATATTGCTAAACTATTATATGAATTAGGATTTTCATCAGCTCTACGAAAAACAATACGCCGTCATGTTTGTGTGGAGCAGGTTTACAGAGAGTTGAGCTTCTCGCTGCTGATTAGTTTTAAATCACATTTACATTATTTATCCAGCAAATGCATTTCCAATTTGTAATTGATCACATTTAATGTTTACTTTGAAACAAATAAAAACAGAACCCTCCAACAGTGAATTTAAATGACATTATGTGACCAATTATGTAATTAACTCTGTAATCGCGCACCAACACACAAATACTGCAACTACTAAGTATATATATAAATGATGTATAGCCAAACAACAATCTGTAAGGCTCCTGGGCTGCGCTCACCTTGATGAGGTCCTGTGTGTCGTCTGTGCAGTAGACGCGGATGGTGTACTCCAGCGTGGAGCAGTAGGCGGGGGCGAACAGTAGCAGTTTGAGACGTTTGGCGGCAGCCATGCTGAGAGACTCTCCCACCAGGGCAAAGCGGCCCAGCTGCTCGGTGAACACGCGGCATGTCTCCGCCTCCAGCTGGCAGTAATACGGCTCAGACACCAGCTCTTCTCCCAGCAGCAGCACATCCTAACACACACACACACACACACACACAGGAATGTCTTTATACCAGTTCAGAATGTCATGTCATACGTATTTCCCATATGTATTATATATGTAAATGCTCATATGAAATACAGGCATGTCTACACACACACACACACACACACACACACACATGTATATACACATATTACCCTCTAGCCTATGCCTAATGCCAGGCGTGGGCTAGTAGAGGGGTATAAAGCCCCCCAGTTGATGCCCCATCCAACATCCTGACCTCATGCAATCAAATCCTCACAGCAATGCTCCTCTAAAATCTAGTTGAAAGCCTTCTTCTCTGGACAGTAGCAACAGTAACTTCAACAAAAGCAGCATCAGCTCTTTTTAAAACCCTTGATTTCAGAAGAAACAATGAACAAGCAAGTGTCCCAATACTTTTGTCCATATATTATGTGCATCTAAATGTAGTAATAATAATATTCATATGTCCCAAATGCATATATACACAGTCACACACACACACACACACACCAAAGGCATGCAGGTCAGTGCAGTAGTGACGGGGTGTGTGTGGGTCAGTGCCGAGTGTTTAATATGCGATGTGTTTTTCTCCAAAGTACTTTTTAAATATCAGACCTGAATCTCATTACATTCAGTCTGATGATTCATTGAGCTGATTTCTAATTATCTGTTTACTTATTAGCTCTATTAGTCACATGTTCAAAACCTGTCTCTGAAATTGACTGTATTTGATACTTATAACACACACACACACACACACACACACACACACACACATTGTAACACATAAGCAGGCACGCATTTTCCTCCAGGGTAAGACAGAAGCGTAGGTGTTTGCATAAGAAAAAGGAAAGGGCATGGAATACATCATGTGAACGGATTCTTCCACGGCAATTTCCTCTTTATCTGTCTGATAATTCAGCCGTTAAACCGAAGGCGGGGATGGAAGATGGAAGGTGCGGCTCTGCAGGGTGGAACCGTGGATGTTCGGCTCGTTATGAATATGCAGGCGGCTTCGGTCGGCATGTCAGTAGTGCAATCTTGGCCCAGGCGGAGGGATATGACCTCAACCTCCGAGCGGGCTATGGTCATTAGCGTTGCCACAGCAACGGCGTGACCAATCCCTCGCTATTTTACACTTCACCCATCAGCTAATCAATTAGCTGCTTTGACAATTAGAAGCAACAGCCATGAGAATGAAATAACTAAGGCCGGAACGTTTGACTGCGAGGCTGCGTTCATTAGGCCGGCGCCACACTGTGAGCCCAGATACGTTCATTTAACTTAGAAATGTAAAGGGAAACAGTTACTTTAAGAATGTGTTAAACGAGTTAAATATTTAAGTGTTTGAACAAATCAAATCCATTAGATCAGAATAACTCATTATGTTAAAATTAAATTAAATTAAATATAGAGCCTTTTGAGGAAACCAAACACAAAATCTTAATTTTGATAAATAACTAAAGGCAAGACACTACAGGTGAATAGGGTCATTTTTAAGTAATAGAGAGCACCATAAAATTTCTCCTGTTGACTGCTTACATTACATTTCAAGAAAAAAAAAACCCTGTTTATTAATTTCTTTATTAATTTAAAATAAAATTTTTGTCATTTTGTTCACATCATATGAAATTCTCCATAAATCAGTTGTTAAATGCTGTCAACAGCCATAGAAACACATTTTCTACATGTTTTAGGTATAAAATGCAGTGTAATATAGTAAACAGCTCAATCTCATCTATAATAGGGATTAAATATGAGTATTTGATGTATGTAAGTAAGTATGTAAGTGTATGTAAGTCTACTAAAAGGGAAATTTCTGGAAAACTCATATATATATTAAAATATATTATCTATATATATATATTAAAATATTTGAAACATTTGTATTGGAAACCTCCCCATTTTTCTTTCATGATGATGCTGAAATTAAGGTAAGTGAGGAGGAGGACACACCCAATATGGCAAAAGATGGTGCTAGGGTTAAATTTTGTACAGGGTTATACCGCATAAACCCTACAGGTCAGGGTACACTGCTGAAACAGCACAGCCGACTCAGTTAAACTGACTTGTTGAGGAACATCCATCATCAGAGCAGCTTTTAAGTTAGCATGGTCCAACCACTATTCATCTAAACATTTATTTCAACTCAAAGATCCCACTTAAATCTGGAAAATGACTACAAATGTGCAACTAACTCAGAAAAGTTGAGTCATATGTGAGATATATTTTTTTATTTGTGTTAAAACCAAATATGGGATTACAGTGGTGACTCAACTGTGCCAAAGGGCATAACGGCAAACTCATACGAGCCCAAACTCCGTACTTGTACACAATGTGAGGACATACGACATATGAGGTTTGTACGGAGAGGAATCGTGAGCAGAGTAAGAAGGAAATCTCCCGCCGAGCTGCAATGTCCTAATGAAACATGTCGTTCTTTCGTAGCCTGTGGTCAGATACAATCTTATAATGGCTCCCCAGAGTGGCTTTAATTAGAAGAAAAGGCAAGTGGGACCCACAGTGACAGGGACTTGCAGAGGAAGCTCATCACACAGACTCCACTTTTTCTTTCTCTCTCGTGCTCTCAGACACGCACTCACAGCCATCTAATCAACCTCACGACCGCAGTCCCACCATCCCGCACCTAGGGATGGCTTGGCCAGGAAATTACATCCTGCCGATCGATAAAATAAGCCGCTATCTTCATCAATGAAATTAGTATTGACACCAGGCATTTCACATTCCACCACAATGAACTCTCGTTTTTCCATTAGCATGTACAAGAAGGTCTAAGAGTCTGAGAAGATGTTGGAAATAGACAGAAATAAACAAGAAATAAACAAAAGAAAGTTTTTAGTCACCAGTAAATTCAAGAAATTTAATGGCAAGCCACTTTGGGCCTAAAATGCCATCAACAGTACCAGCCGTGACTCAATTTTTACTAGTAAAAACCCAAATTCAAGATCAAATTCTAGATTAGTAGAAAGTCTCCTTATCATATCAGTCATTTACTGCAGATACTGGACTTACTATTGTAGATACTGAATCATTTATAGCAGATAATGAATAAACCATAGTAGTTACTAAATCATTTATTGCAAATACTGAATCATTTATAGTAGTTAATAAATCATTTAGTGTAGACTTTATTATAGTGGATTCTAAATCATTTATTTTAGATACTGAACCTTTTATAGTAGATATTGAATCATTTGTAGGGGATACTGAATCATTTACCGTAATTAGAAAATAATTGAATTCCTTATAGTGGATTCTAAATCGTTTATTTTAGACACTGAATTTAGTTAATTTAGTTAGTTCATTCTAATTTTGAATATTCATTTTTAATTTTTACTAGTAATCAGAATCATTTATAGCAGATACTGAAAAAGAACATAGTAGTTACTAAATCATTTATTGCAAATACTGAATTATTTATAGCAGATACTGAAATAATATCTAATAGTGACTGATTCATTTATTTTAGATACTAAAGCTTTTATTGTAGATATTTAATCATTTGTAGTAGATACTGAATCATTTACAGTAATTAGAAAATAATTTAATAATTTAATGTGCATATTGAATTTGTTATAGTGGATTCTAAACAATTTATTTAATGTAAATACTGAAATATTCAAAATAGATTAATTGTAAAAATTCCAAAACAATAATAAAAAATAGGGTTTGTGGGTTTTTAAGGCCTTTGTACAGAAGGTTCACAATCTAAACTGTAGCCTCATGCCAAAAAAATCAACAATGACCAAATGAAGATTTTTAATGTGACAAAACTACACCACCCCCTCCCTTCCCCCGGCTCTCAAATGTAAGCCTTTGTTCCAATGGTGCGATATCAACCCAGGCCACCTTTCAGCTGCCGCTTCACAGCCTTTCACAATCTCTGGAGAAATTAACTGCTCTAAGCCAGTCTACCAAGACTTCTATCCAGGACAAACTTGCCCGTTTCCTGCCTTTGTCTGGGGGGTACCTGGGTGAGCGGGGCGACCTGTCGCCCGTGGGCTATATTTGGGCTGGTGAATGATTAAAAGTGCTCTTCTAACCCCAGCCTAAGACAGGCCAATTCATTCTGCAGACGCCCTACTGCTGCCACACCGAGGGGCCTGAATAATTTATGCACAATATCGAACATGAAAGAGGACCTTCGCTCCCCCTCCTTCTGCTTCCTCATCCCTCTATTCCCCCCTCTACAGTGAGGGTGCTGCCTGTCCCACTCGGCTCTGACACACTCCAAAAGACAGAACGAGGCTGTTCTACAATTTCGGACTCGGTTCTGTAATGAAATTGCTGATTATTAAGATTGTTTCATTTACATCGTTACATTATTGCGTAACACGTTCAACGTTATTGGCCGTTACTGTCAGGGATCCTTATTTACGCATCACTGAGTCAGTCTGTGAATGTCTGAATTGTAAAGCTGAATTTGAGCATGATTTGGAGGGGGCTACAATTTCCCACAATGCATTAGTAATTTCTAGTGAACAGCATGAATGTGGACCACAATGCATTGTATGTTTCTTTGTTACCAAGCAACAGAGAGTGGAATTAAATAAAGCCAATGACATTTGCTCATATAAGCGAGTGATAGTCACTAGTCACTGGATGCCATGTGGTTCATTAACAGTAGGTTTAGGTTGCTCAGCAATGCTAGCACTTCATTCCATTAACAGCACAATGCTTTACTAACTTTAAGCCTAAGTTTAATTTGTGTGTGTGTGTGGAGGTTTAAACAAGGCTCAACCACTCATGTGTCTGTTTATACAACCAGTCAATGGAAGGTGAGATCCCATTTACACCAATATAACACAAATACCCCAAAACAGGCCAAACAGGCAGAATATCTACAACTGCAACAAGATATCCTTCACTGCTCACAAAACAGCTGATGGACACACAACCTAGGTCTCAGTTGGAGCTGTTTTTTTTTTTTGGAAATGAGGCACCATACAGTACAAGAAGTAGTAGAACTTAAGAGTGCAGAGGTGGAGCTATGTGAGGAGTGGGCAGGGTAGAAAGGAGCCAAACAATGACCAGCGGGAGCATTAGCATTAGGAAAGCCCCCACACATTGCTACGTTTCTTACTATCCTTACTATTTCAGACCACTAGGGGGGGCACTAGCCAGTGTAATTACTGTCTGTCTTGGCAAAGAGTTGGGACACAACTGATCCATCAGCTTGATCGACACCATCCTTATGGCAGAGAAAAATGTAATTTACACAAAACAGTCAAATATTGTCATATTTTTTTTGCCTACAGATTGAACTAAACATTTAATTAGGTGTGCAAGATAATAATAATAATCAGTGCACATATTATTAATTATATGCATTTAATTATACATATGATTCATCTATTGTTGTCCAAATAAATAAGCCTTAGTTCAGTTTTCTGCAACCTTCTCAACCTTTTTTAACCTTCTACTGAGAGTTAGGCTGATCCTTAAACACTGAATGCACATGGCAAATGAACTGCAAATGTAATTCATCATAAAGAAATCTGTATTAGTATTATTTAGTATTATTTAGTTGAAAAGGTGTAGTACAATGGCAGTAATGATGTCTTCTGGTCATCAGGGTCAATCATGAAGGTCTTACACCATTAAACTGAGCTGCTGTGTGAGGCAATGGGTTTAGGACAAAGGGGCAGGAAAGGTCTTTTCCTGAGACCACTGCCCAGAGGAGTGCTGTCTGAGGGTCTGTTTGAGGAGTTGATGGGGATATGGCTTGTCTGGTAATAAAAGGAAAAGAAAGAAGAGAGGACTCGACTGCAAAATGGACCAGCTGAGCACCACTACGGAACATACAGTGCTGGGGACAGCTGAAGTGATGATTGAAGGTGTGGGGCTGGCAAATATACTATACTCACAGTCATAGACTTCCCACCTTCCCTTGCAGTTCCACTCACTGGCCACTATAGCTCCACTGTGTGTTTAATTCCCATGTACAATTTATCAGACCAATCTACTCTACAATCTACAGATATAACTTGGGTTGAAGGTGGTCTATCACCCAAAAACACCCGTATAACTGACCACTAGTAAAGAGCCTCTTCCTGTACATCAGCCAGCAAAGTAAGCAATTTAAGGGTTTCTAATAAAGTGGCCAGTGAGCATATACACACAGAGACAGTCACAATAACACACACACACACACACACACACATCCTGAACATGCACAACCTACACATGCAAGCCATGCATGCCCACCTCCCAGGTTCCCTCGTAGGACTGCTTCTTCAGCCGGATGGCCCAGTTCTCGGGGCAGGCGTCCGAGCAGTGGTCCATGCTGATGATGACCGGGCGGGTAAGGACCACACCCGGGGGGCCACAGCTCACCACGGGACTCAGCAGAGTCTGGCACCCAGCCAAGGGCAGCCTGAAGGGGGCAGAATAGTGGGCGATACAGTCAGTGTGGAGGTCAGAGGGGTCAGGATGGACGAGCATGGACAAGCTCACTGCTGACATTTCCTGCTACTGGTGCTACACGATGTAGCTTCTGGTCATGGTAAGCTGCAGCTGTTCAGAGCAGTCAGTATTTGCATGTACAGTTTATTATACACATTGAGCTGTGTGTGAGTGTGTGAAGCTATTAGCTATACAATATAGATATAAGATATATGAGAAAATACTATTTCTTAAACAATAACATAATATTTTTAATCATTTCTCATCGGTATATTATTATATTACCACCCCGTCACACTAACTTGTTTTGTATGTAAATAATGTACTGTTGTTTTAAATGACATTACATATAGGAAGTGACATCATCTAATCCTATGGAGCAGTCAGGAACTTTAACATTGATGTTCATTTACATTGTTTATTTGACAAGGTGAGCTATTAATGCTAATCAATGATATTGCAAATTGATTAGCATGTGTGCTAGGTCAGGAACTGGACCTTAGGAAGAACTGCAGCTGTTTTAAGATGAAATTTACCACCTCATCACGTTTTACTGTGAATATGGCTCCAATGTCTGCATAAAAAGGCTGGTTTTAATAAGGAATTTATGCCTGAGGTGGAAAATAAACATAGCTTTCATGCTGTGACTTAAAAAAACAAACAAACAAACAAAAACACATTGCTCTTGATGAAAATTGAAAATGTAGAAATGGCTCCCGTTTCGTAGAATGAATTGTTTTATGCACCGAAAAACAGACGAAATTAATTTTCCCTTCAAATTCTACGGGGAATTCTCAAAAACAGGCTGCTTTTGGTTTTATTAGCTTTATTTGAAAGCAGTTGGGTCTGAAATGGGGAATTTCAGTCTGGATGTCAGTCAAATTCGACCCAACCCACAAGATAGAAAGAAACAACTATTTTTAATTTAAATAATTCATCTTTTAATCAAAGAAAATGATACTTCAGATCGATTAGTATGTGTGCTAGGTCAGGACATAAAGAACCACATAAAGAACTGCATTTGTTTTAGGACAAAAAATACCATCTCATTACGCTATATTGTGAATATGGCTCCCGTGTCTGCATAAAAAGGATAACATTAATAATTTATGCCTGAGGAGGGAAAATAAACATATCTTTCATGTTGTGGTTTTTAAAAGAAACAACAACTGTTTTCTCTTGATGAAAATTGAAAACACAGAAATGTCTCCTGTTTGTAGAATCACTGGTAAAATTCCACTGGACTTTCTCAAAAAGAGGCTGTTTATTATTTTTTATTACCTCATTCAAAAGCAGTTGGGTCTGAAATGTGGATTTTCAGTCTGGAGGTCTGTCAAGCTCGACTCAACCACCCCGTCACACAGAATAGACAGGGGAAATAACTTTTTATTAAAATTCGTATATTATTAATGCAAAGAAAAAAATTTCATTTATGTGTGAAGAACTGCTGGAATTTTACGATGACAATTACTCATGTGTGGCTGGCATGAGTGAAACATGGGCTAGGTGGGTTCCAGGTGGGCATGGGCTCTGAGTGGGATTGTACCAGCTAATATTCCCAAACCCTACAGCTCACCTTAATCTCACCTACCGTCCCAAATGGAGCCCATACAACCCCTCCAGCTCCCATCACTGACCCTGGTGGGACCCTGGTGGACATACCTTTCCCAGAGTTCCCTGTTGGGCTACTCATACAGGCCCCACAGGTGGGAAAAGCCATTTTTTGGAGGATGATCGTACTGTATCTGCTAATATCTGTGGATGTGACATCCCACCCATGATGATGAAGTCTCAAAGGGCAGTTTAGCAGTTTAGTAATCTCTGTGTATGGACTGTAGCGTGAATTGCAGTGTACTGACAATGTTTATATGGTGTAAAAATGGTGTAAAATTGTATTTATTTTAAAAACTGTAAGGAAACATCATGATTTTAATAAGATATTAGCTCTTTAATAGCATTACTGCTACTACTATAGCTAGATGCAGGCTCAGCAGCGTGGACATCCATCGTTAATTGATGAGTAAGACCCCGGCAACCAGTCACAGAGTGCCTCACTCACGTGCACCACTGTTAAGCATGAGGTACCTGCTATTGGGGGTCTTGGTGACTCATTGGAGTACCTTAGACACGGCTTACTCTCTCTCTCGCTCGCTCTCTCTCTCTCTCACATTCACACAAAACCTTTTCATTTCTAAAGCTTGTGTTAGTCATACGTCTGACTAAGAGCACTTGTTTGTGCACACACACACATACACACACACACACATACACACACACACACATACACATAAACACCAGCATGTGGGAATTGACTTCAATGCCGCTCTGTACAGCCCGTCAGGTCTTTTTACTCCGTACTCCCTTTTCCACCATTTTTTTGTGTTCTGTGTCAAGAGGTATTCCTGCTAGGCGGACGGACTGAAGGCAGACCCACCTCAGATCCTCCTTCCGCTGCACAGTGAGGTATATCTCGTAGATCTTGCCTCTGGGAATGGCCTCCGGGGGGATGAGCAAGCTGATCCCTGGTGAGAAGGAGAAGGAGCTCATTTGCTGTGCGAGAGCGTCACACGCTTTCCTCAAAGTGCTGGTTTAAGTGCTGACAAAACCACGAGCAGGTAACACCAGGAGAAAGACGTCCGTCACTAGACCCGACTACCCTACTGAAGAAGCCCACAAGCTAACTGCTAACTGCTAACTGGAGGACGCTGGACGCTGCTTTTATGCTGAGCTTTCTCTGAGGTTCTCCTAAGCTGCCTTGACACCAATCCGAATAGTTCATGCATCCTTTTTGTCTTTCCTATTCACCCTGTATAGTTACTAACCTAACTGTCCAAAAGTTTGTGGACACCCCTTCTAATGAATGATTTCTGACACTTTAAATTACAACCAACTGACACATATGTCCCTGTATAGTAGAAATACTGCCAATAGAATAGGACTCTCTAGAGCAGATAACCCAGATTTATCTATTGGCACCATGCTGCCTAATAACGCCAGGCGTGGGCTAGAGGGGTATAGGGCCCCCCGAACATTAAAGCAGTGGAAGAACTGTGCTCTCTGGAATGATGGATGGTGTTTCATCCAGTACTTTTGGGAGGAGTTGTGGAGTAGGTGTGATAATTCAACATCATTCTTCCCTGGACAGTGGAGACAGTTAGTCCCACTAAAGCAGGATCAACTCTTTTTCCAATGCTCTTGATTTCAGAGCAAACAATGAATGAGCAGGCGTCCCAATACTTTTGTCCATACAGTGGCTCTTATGCCGCTCTTATTGCTTTTTCCTTTCTCTGCTTGGTCGTGAGAACACACTCGCACAGAGCGGATGGGCTGTGCTCCACGAGCGCCAACACTTCTGAGAGATTCATTTCCTCTCCCTGCACCTTCGGAGCGGCCTAGCTGAGCAGGGGATAGCTCCTAATGTGACAGACTGATGAGGCCTGTGTCTCTTATTGAGAGAGCTAATTGCCCTGAATACACTCTGCTGGTGTCCTTGGACTGGATAAGGTTGCAGCATGAAGGCGGCGATCAGCTTACTGCGCAGCTCACAGCCTGCTGCTGCTGCAGCGGCCTGGAGGCCTGAGCAGATCGTTTCCTTCTACACCTCACCAACCTCACCCTTAAACTGCCAGCTAACAGCCAAAAGTAATAATTTATCCTGTAAACGAGCTCAACACTTACTAACCTCACCCTAAAACCACACATCCACTGATCAGCCATAACATTAAAACCACTGCCTAAGTATTGGGACACCTGCTCATTCATTGCTTCTTCTGAAATCAAGGCTGTTAAAAGAGCTGATCCTGCTTTTGTTGGAGGAACTGTCTCTACTGTCCAGGGAAGAAGAAAGCTTCCTACTAGATTTTGGAGCACCATTGCTGTGAGGATTTGATTGCATTCAGCAACAAAAGCAAGCGTCAGTGAGGTCAGGATGCTGGATGATGATCACTATTCCACCTCATCATCCCCGACTCTTCAACTCAAGCTCCACCACCATCATTCCAGAGAACACAGTTCCTCCACTGTTCCACAGCTCCTCAATGCTGGGGGGCTTTTCACCCCTCTAATAGCCCACGCCTGGCATTATTAGGCAGCATGGTGCGCTCAGGTTTATCTGCTCCAGAGAGTCCTATTCTTTTGGCAGTACTTCTCTACAGACAAGCTGTGCATGCATTTGCAGATCTGTGTCAGAAATGGATGGAGCTTAAAGGGGTGTCCACAAATATTTGGACAAATGTGTTTTCAAGTTTAGAATCTCTAGAATTTCTGTATAAATGATACCATGCTTTTGTTATTGTCTGAGATAACTGCAATGCTTCGAGCCATGTCAGTCTAGAAAAGAACACTGACAGGCCTTTACTGCCCTAAAAAAGATGTATCACTGTATCAGTAGACGTGCTGTTTTATCAGAGGACTAAGCTGCGTGATGCCTCGTCGAGCTGTTGCGTAAGACCTGTCCTTGGTACTTGGCCATAAAAGTGCTGCAGCCTCAACCCCCCTCACCCCCACACCCCCATTCTCGCTTTGCGCTCCTTGACGAAATCAGACCTGATGTCTTAGTCACGCCCCCTGCTGCTGCCCTGCAACTCACCCGTGTTGGGGAGGGTAAGACGGCCACCCAGGAAGTTGAAGGTGCCATAGGAGGTGTTGACGTTGTCCCTTGGCAGTGTTTTGAAGTAGCTCTGAGACGAGAGGCGGCTGACAAAGTCTCCGGGCTCGCCGGGCAGCTTGCCATTGTGCAGCGTCTGAGAGCCGTTGGGCAGCGGCTCCAGCAGAGGGCCATTAGTCATGGAGAACTTCTGGGCCATGTCGTGGCGGGAGCGCAGGGTGCCCTGGTAACTGGTGGTGGTGGTGGTCAGGTCTGGCTGGATGGTCAGCAGGTGAGAGTTCTCTGGTAGGAGAGGACAGAAAAATAGAGAGTGAGAGAGTGACATTACTGACAGAGTATTACGAGCTGACTGAATGGAGCTGGACGCTGCTTTGCAGGAACAGCTGGAAACAGCTGTAGTAGCCATTAGCCACAATGATGCCTCACTTTTATCGACAACATTGACCAGTCACACAGTAACAGCAACCGAAACGCATAAGCAAAACTATCAGACATTACTGGAAGGCTCGAATTTAGGCCTGCAGTTAGCACAATGCTAATTGCTAGGCTACAAGCTTTCATTACTTTCTAGCTAGGCTAGGCAAAAGGCAATGGTTCTGTAGAGAACATAAACAACCCAGACAACCCAGAGACCCTAGAGGTCTACACATGGTCACTGTATGTGTCTAGAGTATCCGGAGTATATCTGGAGTGTAAACACACTCATTTCAACCAGATCAAATCCGATCACTGAAACCACTTCAGGAGGAAGTCTGATCTGAGCCTCATTTGAGCCACATCCTATGAGCCAAACCTATCTGTCTCTCCAAGTCGCATTCCACAACCACAACTCCTCCCACTACAAATGAAACACCAGTAATAACTGCAGCACAATGAGCAAATTTGCATATTTCGTCCCACACAGTGATCGGATTTAGTTGGCCTGACTAACCAGAGATGCATTTGACTGTATAAATTTAATGGTGGATGGAGGAGCATCCATCATTCCAGAGATGCTCAATGCTCTCTGCTGGGGGGGCTTTATACCCCTCTAGCCCATGCTTTGCATTATTAGGCAGCATGGTGCCAATAGGTTCATGATGTTGATCTGCTTCAGAGAGTCCTATTCTATTGGCAATACTTCTTCTCTACAGGGACTATAGACAGCACATAAACTGTCTCTCTGGAGCAGATAAACCCGATGAACCTATTGGCACCATGCTGCCTAATAATGCCAGGCGTGGGCAGGTAGAGGGGTATGAAGCCCCCCAGCATTGAGGAGCTGTGGAGCAGTGCAAGAACTGTGTTCTCTGGAATGATGGATGGTGGAGCTCCATCCAGTACTTTCGGGATGAGTTGAGGAGTTCAATCATCCAACATCCTGACCTCATTGATGCTATTGTTGGTGAATACAATCAAATCCTCACAGCTATGCTCTAGAACACCTAGCATCTGGCTTTATGGTGCCAATAGGTTTATGATGTTGATCTGCTTCAGAGAGTCCTATTCTATTGGCAGTACTTCTTCTCTACAGGGACTATAGACAAGCTGTGTGTGTGCATTTGCACATCTGTATAGCTGAATGCATTCATTAGAAGGGGTGTCCACAAATATTTGGACTAAAAAGGAGCTTCAGACACCAAACAGGGACCCTCGACGACTTTTCAGCTGTGGGGGCTAAACTGCAGGACACACCACTCTACATACACACACACACACATGGACATTACACAGGCCTTGTTCTCATCCCTTAACACTGATAAGAACTCTCTCATGGATAAATCAATGCCTGCTTCTCTTCAGCGACCACAATCAATTTCATAGCTGGCTTTCAAGACCAGCTTAGGAGGGCCTGTTTAAAAAAATAAAGCCTGCCAGAGTCTATGTTCAGCCCACCTCTCCATTTTCCAGTCCAGAGCCACTTTCAATTCTGTCACATCAGATTAAAGGCAAAAATCAGCAAGGAGAACATGACATTAAGAGCGGGGTGGCTGGCGGTGACTGTCTGAAGGCGCTGGAATGGAAAACAGCTCAACAATGTCATCACCTCAGAACCGGCGGCTGGAACAGGTGGCGGGCTGATGGACCCCCCTCACACACTCTGCTTAGTACAAATGCAACAGCTTGACAGAAAGGACAGAAATGGAATGTAACCGGCACGTTCGTCCACCCGAAACGTGCCACAGGCCGCCTACACGAACGCACATGTACAAACACACACACACACACACACACACACACACACAAAGCTTCAGGCCAGTGGACTCACCAGTGGCTAGGGATGGACCATACCTGTACCCCCTCCTCTGCAGCCTGAACTCACTGCTGGCTTCATTTAGACTGAAATAAATAAACCACCTATTTTGCTAACCTGTGGCCGACCGATACACTATATGTCCAAATGTTTGTGGACACCCTTTCTAATGAATGCATTTCTTCAGCTACTCGTCTAGTCTCTGTGGAGACAGGACTCTCTGGAGCAGATAAACCCGATGAACCTATTGGCACCATGCTGTCTAATAATGCCAGGCGTCGGCTAGTAGAGGGGTATAAAGACCCCCAGCATTGAGCTGTGGAGCAGTGGAGGAACTGTCTTCTCTGGAATGATGGATGGTGGAGCTCCATCCAGTACTTTTGGGATGAGTTGAGGAGTTGAGGTGAGGTGGTGATCAATCATCCAACATCCTGACCTCATTGATGCTATTGTTGGTGAATGCAATCAAATCCTCACAGCTATGTTCTAGAACATCTAGCAGAAAGCCTTCTTCCTCCCTGGACAGTAGAGACAGTTAGTCCTACAAAAACAGAATCAGCTCTTTTTTAAAACGCTTAATTTCAGCAGGTGTCCAAAAACTTTTGTCCATATAGTGTATATTATAGTCTCTCTCTCTCTCTCTCTTTCTCTCATTATTTCTTCTCTGTAAGTGGACCCACAGCATGTCCAACAGACACTGGCCAGGAATCCTCCTGGTAGTCCCAACGGTCAGTCCATCCCTGCTGATGGCACACACATACACAAACACACACACACAGGCACGTTGACAGAAGAATCAGAGAGAGAGAGAGAGAGAGAGAGAGAGAGAGAGAGAGAGAGAGGGAACACAGAGATGGCTAGAAGAGAGGAAGGATAGCCTACTGCAGCGGGATGCCCTGTGTGGTGCCCACACACCTGGCTTGGTGGGCTTAATGCCCATGGGCTGAAAGCCAGTGGTGAGGATAGACGAGTCGGCCACGTCCGCATCCAGCCCGGCCTTCTTCCTCCGATACACCAGAACCAGGACCACCAGCAGCAGGGTCAGACACAGGGCCACGGCCACAATGCCCACGTACAAGGCCACGTCCTCCGCACCGGACACAGCTATGGACAAAGAGAGAGAGAAAGTCTCAGACAAAGACATATAGATACTTTAAATAAAAAATACAAATAATAATGTGTGACAAAAGTATTGGGACACCTGCTCATTTTATTGAAACTGAGGGTATTAAAAAGAGCTGATTCTGCTTTTGTTGCTGTCTCTACTGTCCAGGAAAGGAGGCTTTCTACTAGATTTTGGAGAAGCATTGCTGTGTGGATTTGATTGCATTCAGTGACAAGAGCTTTAGCAAGTTCAGGATGTTGGATGACTGATCACAACTCCACCTTATTACCCCTAACTCATCTTAAATGTTTCAGATGGAGCTCCATCATCATTAAGCTAATATAGAGCTACACCATCACCAAAGGCATGCTTGAAGACAAATAGGGGACAAAGATATCTCCTTGCCAAGTGTTAAAGGGCTGCTATCATCATTTTAGGCTGGAATTTACCACATATTACTACATGTATGAATAAAAAAGATAATATTGATGGGGATTTTATACCTGGGGTGGGAACATGTTCATTTTGAGAATTAACCTACCTTTCATCTTGTGAATTTTATCCAAAAAAAAAAAGTAGAATGACCCCAATTTAGCTGAGCCAATTAACCCAGCCACTCACTAGGACCCCACCCCCCATCACATGCAGAGCTCCAGACTCTAGGATTGTGAGGAATGGCTCATGTCTCCTCTGATATATGCGCCAGCCAGCATTCCAATGGGAATGATGAGGTGAGAGAGCGCCATCCACCCACCCGGACAGAGCAAGGCCAGTTGTGCTCTCCTAGGCCCCGGCTGCTGATGGCGAAGCAGCATTACCCAGAATTCGAACCCTCTGTAACCCCCAGGCTGTGGTGTCAGTGTCGTAGTCTGCTGAGCCACTCGGAGCCCAGTTTTTTAGCCCAGAGATGGAACACCGGGCTTAGCAGCAGACCCAGCAGCCTGGCAGAGGCTGAACAGTTTAAACTGAGGTGAATCTCCGGCGTCTGAGCTTGGTTTAAATCCTTCAGTCTGAGGAGAGAGAGAGCGCGCGAGAGAGAGAGAGACAGCGAGAGAGAGGCAGATGTTGTGGAGCTGCAGCAGAAAGAATTTGTACCTATATACCAGAGTCCTTTGATGTGTTGCAGCTCCAGCCTTTTAATCAGCTGTCCCGCTCCTCTCGCACTCCTCTCGCGCTCGAGATGCATTTCAACTACTTGTACGGGGTTTTAAAGCGCCATGACGACGGGCTCGCACAAGACGAGACGAGACGAGACGAGACGAGACGGCCGGACGGTGAGTGTAATCATATCTAGGCTGAAGAGAAGGAAAAGTCTCCTCGCCTTTGTTCCTCTGTTGCTTTATTCACACAGAGAGAGAGAGAGAGAGAGAGAGGGGGAGAGAGAGGCTGGCAGCTCCGCTAACTCAGCAACTCCACTACTGCTGAATTTACAGCCCTGATACTGAGAGACACGCACAGTCACACAGCCCAGAGCAGAGAGAGAGCGAGAGAGAGAGCGAGAGAGAGAGAGAGAGAGAGAGAGAGAGATTGGCCTTCTTGTGTTCTCTCTCTCTCTCTCTCTCTCTCTCTCTCTATTTTTTTGTTTTCTTTTCCACTTTCTTGCTCTCGCGCCCCTCCCCCCCTCCACCTCGTCACGCTCTATCGCTCTCTCACTCTCTCCTTTCCTCCCTCCCTACCTCTCTCGCTCGTTTCTTTCTCTTTCCTTTATTCCCTCTCACCCCTATTTCTCTCTCTCACACATCCCCCTTTCCGGCACCCCCTCTCTTCCCCCTTTCTTTGCCCCCCCCCCTCCTCTGTGTGGAGGAGTGGCTGAGACAATCAGGTTGAGAATAATCCTAATCAATAGTGTCAGTGGGAAATGGGATTTGTGACGGCCATCTCAGCAGCGCTGTGATTTGGGCTGAGAGAGGCGGTGTGTGTGTGTGTGTGTGTGTGTGTGTGTGTGTGTGTGTGTGTTTACCGCAGGAAGAGCACCAGTGCTTCTTCATTGTGTAGAGACAGTGTGGAGGCGGTCTGAGCCACATTCTGACGCTACACACACTGAGAAACCAAAGAGAACTTAAGCCAAGCCCCCCCTAAACACACAGCACCCACCTCCTAAAGCCCCCCCCCCCCCAGCTCCAATTCACTTGTTCATGCCCCGCCCACAAATATGTTCTTTTTATAAATCATGCAAAGAGTCAAACAAAAAAACAAAGAGCTAGGCTGGAATGTGCAGTAAATATGTCCAAATGTTTGCGGACACCCCTTCTGAAGTTGCATCTCTTGCTGACACAGATGTTGGGTGGTGATCATCCAGCTTCCTGACCTTGCTGACCTTCTTGTCACTGAATGCAATCAAAATCTTAGCCTTAGCCTAGCAGTGGTCCAAAAGCCTTCTCTGGACATTAGTAGAGACACTACTCCAACGTCAACAAAAGCAGGATAAACTCTTTCTAATGCTCTTGATTTTGGAAGAAACGATGAACGGGCAGGTGTCCCAATACTTTTGTCCATATAGTTATAGAGACTGGCCTATATTATTATTTCCTATGATAATACATAATAATTTCAATGTGTGAGAAGTCCAATCTTGGTACACCTTGACGTGGCATCTGCCCCGGGCTGAGTTCATTCCAAACAAGGGTTGGTCATAATGTCCTGAAATGACCGTGACAGTGGTCGAAGGGTGGTAGCAATTCTCGAAAACCGCTAACTTCTTGGGATGTTCTAGAGCCACTGTATTGAAGATGGACCAGGAACTTCTTGGGATGTTCTAGAGCCACTGTATTAAAGATGGACCAGGAACTTCTTGGGATGTTCTAGAGCCACTGTAGTGAAGATGGACCAGGAACTTCTTGGGATGTTCTAGAGCTACTGTAGTGAAGATGTACCAGGAATGGACCTCTCCACATTGAGTGAGTGCCTCCCAATGGCATAACGGTGGTGCCCCACGGGCCATTAATGCCAGAGGGGAGCACTGACTCCGGCGAGTGGTACAGGGCAACCGACGCTCCACTGTGGAGCAGCTAGCCTCCATAATGAACACCTCCCCTCACCTAATACAGTCCGAGCCATGACGTCTCGCTAGTGTCCTCCGGGCCTAGGGTGGTTATTTCCTCTATTAGGGATTGTGACGCCCCTGTCCAAGGTGCTGAACCCCCTGCACGAGCAGTCCAGCACTGCTGTTGTAGAAGAAGGGCCCAGTTGCTGTGTCTCCCCTGCCACTTAGCTTAGCCCACACCACTATTCAGGAGTTGCATGGATTTCATTCGTAGACTCTGTCTGTGTGTGTCTCTGTCTCCAGCCCAGAGTGTTGGTTCCAATCACAGTAGGATATATGCACATTTCAGAGCTTTCCCTGCTCCCAGCACACCTGATTCCACTAATCGGCTCATTAAAAAGCCCTTTCAGAGTAAACACTGATGTATACATCTTTATACGTTATATGTAGTTAGTGAATAACTCAGATCATTCATATCACTGACTACTTATATACCCATATGCATCATTAATAATTCAGCATAAACAATTTAATAAAACATAAACACTGAAAACAATTTAAACCACCATGTAACTGAACCTACATTAGACGCGTTCAACGAAAACAACATGATTAATAATAAATAAGTACAAACAAGGAGGAAATGCGGTGTGTACAGTGCATGTGTGTGTGTGTGTGTGTGTGTGTGTGTTTAGCCGGGACACACATTCAAGTGAAAGTCTCCATGCTTTTAAAACGAAGCCCTGCAAACACAAACACACACAAACATCTGTGTTTGTCTGGACTCAATGACACCGAATCAGAATCCTCCAGCCATGCCAACAACAACAACAACAACAACAACGACAAAAACAACAACACGGAACGACTGAGTGACAATTACGACAGCTGCCAATTACACTTTTGACAGCCGGCGACATGTTAATTAAACTGTGCTCTAATTGTCAATCACACCCTCAATCACGAACCCCAAATAAGCATCATCCTCAGCCTCTTCATCCTCACAATCAACTCCAACTTTCTTCTCGCCGAATCCTGATAAACACATTGATCACACGATATGTGCTGAGGCAAAGGGTACGAGGTGAGGGAGGGTGATGCAGTTTGCCATGGAAAACCCTGTCCTCCGGAGTGACGCCATACCCTGACTTTACATCGATTCATTCCACAGACCACTTTATTGAGCTGAAGGACCGTTAATCAAAATCCTTTTTTTGTATTGGTCTTAAGTAATATTCTCATTTTCTGAGATACTGAAATTGGGGTTTCATTAGATTATAACCATCAAAATTAATAGAAATAAACACTTGAAATATATCAGTCTGTGTGTAATGAATAAATATAATATACAAGTTTCACTTTTTAAATGGAATTACTGAAATAAATCAACTTTTTCATGATATTCTAATTTTATGACCAGCACCTGTATGTGCTTACCACTGAAAGCCCTCCATGTCCTCTGGTGTGACACTATACCCTACACATAATTTATATAAACAGCTGTATGTTAAATCACACAGTTATAGAGAATTATGCAAATATGTCTTATTAACTGTTAATGACAGGTTAGATATCAATAGCAAAGCCATTTAGTGACCCAAAAGACCTGTAATGTCCTTTGGTGTGACACATAAAATATATGTATAGCAAATATATAACTACATACGCATAAAAATCAGGGGTGACATGATACCACTTTTTCAAGTCCAGTATCTGTCCCCCTCTTGGACCAATTTATATTTTTTGATAGCTTGATGCAAATGTATTTGTTTAAAAAGACAGTCACACATGCCATGTTATTGTCAGGGGATTCTAGGCTACTTAAATATGTCAGAATATTAACAGAATTTTGATATTTGTACAAATTTGACCATGTTTTGATGGTAAATATACTCCACGCCTGCAGTTGGCGCTGTTGCTGAGTCAGTAATGCTGCTGGTTGTAATAGGTGTGTCTGTACGTTACACTGATCCTGAGTTATGAAGCCTGGAGCTCTGGCATGTAGGATTGAACCATGCATTTATGTGAGAGTTCAGATGAGAGGATCGGATTGGGTAATGGGTTGAATTAGATATTTTTCTTACTGATATCCGATCCGTGAGATTGGCCAGTATCAGACTGAAAACACCTTAATAACCCTAATAAAAATGCACAGATTTGTGATTAATCAATTAATCAATAATCAGTGTTGTTAGACAAAATAATATCAATATAAATCAATATACAACTCAGACAGTCAGAAAATGTAAGTATGACAGAGGAAAGGGAAAGGGTTTGTGATCAGAAGCATACTATGTCATCTTTCAAACATGGTGGAGGCACTGTTACTGCATGGGCATGCATGGCTGCCAGTGGAATGAAAACACCTAGTGGGTGTGGCCTTTTAGTAGCATGGCTACGTTTCAGGTGTGGTATCAGTTAGGGTTGGGTATCAGGTACAGTTCCACTGTACATACCTTCTACACTCCGGTGCCTGTCAGTACACCAGGGGTCAGAACAGCAGGGATTTTGACCTGAAGCATCCCACATCACCTGTCAAACCTGGTGGAGGTACTGTTTTGACATGGACGCTCATGGCAGACAATGGGCCTGGGGCACTGGTGTTTATTGATGATGTGACGGCTGACGACAGAAGTGTACATCCCACATAGAACTCATGTAGAAGACACGTGTAGGTTCACTGGTTGTTTTAGACAGTAAAAGAAACGGCCAAGCTTGTGCTGTAGAGTTCACGACCCCTTGCTCCATTCACCACCACTGTAAAGAAATCAGATTTGGGAAACTGGGCCGAAGGGTTAATGAGTTTCCCTGCAGTTCTATTAAGAAGGCAGTGTCTGTGGCAGGAGGCCACGGTACATAAACCCTCTGGTGTACAAACCTGTCAGTACAGAAGGTTTAGCATGCTGGTGGGGGGCAGCTGCATTCAGTAGAACGGCAGAAGCTCAAGGAGGTTCTGACACTTTGTCGATCGGTCTGAGAAGATGCAAACGCAGTGTGTTCTCCTGGGTGCCTATCAATACTGCGCGCAGTGTGTCTTTTGTGGGCGGCGTGTGTGAGGCGCATGGAGCCGGGGTGCACTGCGAAACACCAGCGAGATCCCTGCCTCGGAGCCTGTCCTCGTGCTACCGCGTGTGTGTGTGAAAGAGAGAGAGAGACATATAGGGACAGAGAGAGAGAGAGAGGGAGATGGATAGAGAGTAAGAGAAAGTGATGACAAAGGAAACAGAGAGAAAGAGCGAGCGAGTGAGCACGAGAGAGAGAGAGAGAGAGGGGGGGGGGGACTACAGGTGCTGTGGAAGGATAAGCTGGAATAAAATGCATGAACATCAGAAACAGCCTGCGGCCTGCGGGCGCCGCAACAAGGCTTACAGGCGCTTTCATTTAAGATTCAACCCACTGATTGGCTGAGTGTGTGTGGGTGTGAGTGTGGGTGTGAGTGTGTGTGTGTGTGTGTGTGTGTGTGTGGGTGTATGTGCAAAAGAAAGCTTCAATAGTTTAACTATTTAATCCTTTAAAGTCTAAAGGCCTGTATGTGGCCCATACTTCAATTCCTCACCCTCAAACCACATATGTTACATATCAGTTTCATAGAAGTTACTTTACATTTAAAGCAGTTACTGAATCACTTACAGAAGTTACTGAATCATTTATGGTAGTTACTGAATCATTAATAGCAGTTACTGAATCATTTATAGCAGTTACTGAATCATTCATGTCAGTTACTGAATGATTTATAGAAGTTACTGAATCATTTATGGCACTTAATGAATCACTTATAGAAGTTACTGAATCATTAATAGCAGTTACTGAATCGTTTATAGCAGTTACTGAATCATTCATGGCAGTTACTGAATGATTTATAGCAGTTACTGAATGATTTATAGAAGTTCCTGAATCATTTATGGCAGTTACTGAATCATTTATGGCAGTTACTGAATCATTTATAGCAGTGACTGAAACGTGTATAGCAGTTACTGATTCATTTATAACAGTAACTGAATCATTAATAGCAGTAACTGAATCATTAATAGCAGTTACTGAATCATTAATAGCAGTTACTGAATCGTTTATAGCAGTTACTGAATCGTTTATAGCAGTGACTGAAATGTTTATAGCAGTTACTGAATCATTTATAGCAGTGACTAAAACGTTTATAGCAGTTACTGATTCATTTATAACAGTAACTGAATCATTAATAGCAGTAACTGAATCATTAATAGCAGTTACTGAATCATTTATAGCAGTGACTGAATTGTTAATAGCAGTTACTGAATTGTTTATAGCAGTTACATTTAAAGCATGTATTATAGATACTGAATATCAGTAGTAAACACTAAATCATTTGTAATAGATACTGAATCATTTCTAGTAGATACTAGACCATTTATAATAATGTCAATCATTGAAAGCAGTAACAGAATCATTTGTAAAGTTATTTAAAGTAAATGCTGACTAATTTATTGCAGATACTGAACTATTTATGATAGATTCTGAATAATTTGTAATAATTACTGAATTATTTATGGCACATACTAAATCATGTACAGTAGATACTGACCCATTTACACTACATACTGAATCATTTATTTTATTTATGTATTTATTAGATTATGAATCATTTTATACACTGAATTGAACAGATAGGCCAGAGATTACTTAAAACGGGAAGGATTCATCTTGGATACATGGAAAGGTTGCTGGAGGTCAAAGGCAAGAGTGCCTAAACTCATGGCTCACTCAGACCTTTGTGAGTATGTTGGATTTCAACCCCAGATCCAATAATCTGAAGCAGGTCATGACATCCTAGAGCCACTGGCTGGTTATCCAGCCAAAACTACTCCAAGGGTGTGGCGAATAATATCACAGAAAGTTACACAGACCCCAGGATGACATCTAAGGATCTACAGGCCTGAGTAATGTCAATGTTCATAAGTCCACCATCAATCAGACACTGAACAAGAACGCTGTGCTTAGCAGGACAGCCCCTGCCTAGCAATACAAAGCCCCTACTGTCCAAAAGAACACTGCTGCTTCTCTGAAGTTTGCTGCAAGCCTGCTGCAAGAATATCCTGTGGACCAAAACAGAACCTTTTGGCTTAAGTGAAAAGCCCCACAACATTTGGCAAATACCAAACACTACAGTCCAACATACAGTCCAGCTCATGCCAACTGTTAAGCATGGTGGTGGGAGTGTCATGCTTATTTGCTATTATTGATGAACCTATGCATTTTGTCAAGCAATTTGATTCTACAGGACAATCTCAGAGAATCTGTTCATGAACTGAAGCTTGGCTGTAAGAGGATCATGCAGCAAGACAATGACTATAAACATTTTGGAATGGCCAAGTCAAAGTCCAGACCTTAATCCAACAAAAAAGGCTGCAGTATTGGGGTGGGGGGTCAGTCATTCTCAGCACTGCAGTGACACTGACTGACATGGTGGAGCTGATACTGTAGACAATGAGTTTGGAAACAAGGAGGTGGTATTAATGAATTGACAAGTCAGTGTATAGAAAACTGCTGCCTTGTGGAAAATGCCTTAGCTATTCAACCCTCCTCCCCTTAAAGCGAGTGGGACAGGCAGGTAAACCGCTTTTCCCTCTGTGATCACCTGCGACTGATATCCGGGTGATGGGACAGGCACCGGGGCGACCTTACACACCCAAACACTCCTCACACACGCTCAATAGCCATCCTCCCAGAGCTGAGTGTGACAGACGCCTTTGTCCCGCCACTCTCTTCCTCACACCCCCCTCGCTTTGTTCGGAGTGTAAGCTCCTTGAGCTTATCAGAGCATCAGTAGGCCGAGTTTTTTATCGGAGCCAGCAGGTGCCCCGGGGGGAGCGATCCTACAGGCTAACTATAGACCCCCGCTCTCGGAGCCATCGATTTCCATGCAGCCGAGCCAATAATTGAAAGGACGTCCATCATGCTTTAATTGACAGAGTTAATCAGGTTTTATAATTGGATAGATTCCACCTAATTCAGTAGCGCTGAGCAACTGCAGCATCTCCTCTTACGATCTCACACTCATTCTCCCGCTCACTCTCTCTCTTTCACACACACACACACACACACACACACACACTTTACACAGGCAGGAAGGGAAGTAACCGAATTGCTGCTGATATCAAATTCTCCTACTCTCTCTCTCTCTCTCTCTCTCTCTCTCTCTCTCCCTCGCTCTCCCTCTCTCTAACTCTAGAAAGTGTCTATTTCTGTCATTTTTTTGGCTCTTCTCCGTCAATAACATCAATTCTCAGCGCTGGCATCGAATGTGAGCTAACAAAGCTGAAAACACATGAATAGGTAGAATCTTCGGAGGGTCTTTATTGTTACTCTGATAAAACAAATCAATCAAAAGCCTTGATATAAGATCTGCACTGCATTTTGAATGTGTGCACACTTACTAAGACATTATCCAGGGCATCCAACGATAATGGAAACTAGTTAAATCCCAATACCAGCCCTGAACTATCAGTAATAATCCTAAAAACAAAGCCTGAAATCTTAATAACAGTCATGAAATCTCAACAACAGTCCTAAAATCTTAACAACAGTCCTGAAATCCCAGTAACAGTCCTGAAATCACATTAACAGTGCCTGAAATCACATTAACAGTGCCTGAAATCTCAATAACTGTCCTGAAATCTCAACAACAGTCCCAAAAATCCCATTAACAGTCCTGAAATCTCAGTACCAGTCCTGAAATCTCATTAACAGTCCTGAAATCTCAGTACCAGTCCTGAAATCTCAATAACTGTCCTGAAATCTCAACAACAGTCCCAAAAACCTCATTAACAGTATCTGAAATCTTAATAACAGTGCTTAAAATTCCAGTAATAGTCCTGAAATCACATTAATAGGGGCTGAAATCTCAGTAATAGTCCTGAAATCTTAGCAACAGCAACAGCAATCACAACATTTAGTCCTGAAAACTCCAACAGCAGCCCTGAAATCTCAATAATCATAAAATCTGAAATCAGGACACATCCATTTACAAGTAAATGATTGCATCAGCTCACAAATGCTGATACTCGCATATGGAGGGAGTTTAATGGGCTGAAGCGAAAGTTTCTGAATGAACACACGGGGTAAGACAGAGTCTGTCGGCACACGGCTCAGAGAGTGCAGCATCATGCGGACCCAGGAAGGAAAGCAGGTGTCTGTAGGTGGAACAGCCGGCCTCCCGACTGACTCACACCACAGAGGAGACACACAGCAGGGTGTCCTAGTCTGGTCTGAAGGAGGGAAAGCTTTGCCCATTGGCTCTTCTCACAAGGCCATGTTGGACCCCCTCTGGTTATGCAGGAGGGGTGCAGCCTGTTCCCCATACTCACCCCCCCCCCTGCCGGGACAGACTCAGCCTCTCGATACAGGCATCATGCACTATATACTCCCACTACACCCTGTTTACCTCAGTATCTACTAAAGTAGGGGAGGTTTATCTTAGATCAGATAAGATTTCGGCCTAAAGGGAAATGACAAATTACCGTGCGGAGCCTCACACCACTGAATTTATTTAAAAATGACAACGCAATTAATCATCATCTTGTTAACCCTTAGAAGTCACGAGTTTACACAGTAATGTAATGAATTACATTTACATTCAATTTACATTGTGTACCGCCGAGTGGTGGGGGAGAGGGAGGGCCGTGCTACCCCTCCAGAGACAGTGAGGCCAGTTGTCTCTCTTGGATGGGTAGGTTGGTCCTCCTTCTCCCTCCTCTATCACATTTTCATTTCACATAACCGAGCTGATTGTCAAGCCAGTTAGTTGACCAGTTTGGTCAAGCTGTTCATTATAGTGGACCAGAATGGTCAGGATGGTTATATTGATCACTTGGCCATACTGGATGACTATTTTGGTTAGGTTAGGTTATAGACCAGATAAACCATCAAACTCAAACACTATGCTGGTCAGGAGCTAAGCTGGTCTACTAAGCTTAGACGACTGTCCAGTCATACGGAAAATACTAGAAAAAGCAAGATGGCAAAAAAATGTACAGAAAAAATAAATAAATAATAAAAAAATATATGTAGAGATACAAAATTTATAGATACAAAATATAATAAAAAAAATAAAATGTATAGATAAAAAAGATTAAACATCTAATTTATAGAGAACTAAATATATTGATAATTTCAGATACAAAATTAAATAGAAGTAACAATGTATAGAACAAATCTACAAAAAAAGAAAAATCGAAATATTTATAATAGATTTATAGATAATATATATATATATATATATAGAGAGAGAGAGAATAATATATAAATGAAAAATATACAAAATTTAGATATATAGTGAAAAAAACTCAGATACAAAACAATATATATATATATAGAGAGAGATAATGTATTGAAGACAAATCTAAATATATAGAAATATATTATATATATATAGAAATATATATGTAATAGGTCAAATCCAAGGTAAAACCACCTACACTGTAGCTCTAAACTGCAGTATTCTTTGAAGTGAAATATAAGTAAATAAGTGGTATATACTGAATACGTTTTATCTATATATTTTTATCTCAACATATTTTTTTTTTATAATATATTTTTAGCTATAGATCTCTTTTTTTCTCTTCATTTTTGTTGTATATTTTTATTTTTATTTATTTTGTTTCCATATGTATTTACATTTTTTAAGTAAGTGAATAAGTGAAGTGGGTAAATAAGTGGTCTTATACTGAATACCGCTTATGTACACTGTCACTGTACACTGCATCTTCTAGGCAACATACATATTTACATATTTCTTATTACGTAAAATAATGTATCTGACACTGCATGTTAAAAAGGGCACAGTCCGTACTCTTTCAGAGGTGAATCATAGTTTGGATGGATGGAAATGTAAGAAAAATGTGCTTTTTTGTGGGAAATATGTGATGCTGAGACACAAGCCAGACAGAGGATTAAAAATGCCCACCAAGAGTTCTGAAAACCAAGTGCAAACTCAAGCAAACTCATCAAAGCTTCATTTCTACCATCCTTTTCTAACCACTGCGACCATCTAATCCACACATCTACTCCAAAGCATGCTTCTAAAGCACCAGACGCTGACCGCTGTGAAACCTGCTGGACTCCAGAGCTCCTCAGTCCGGGAGTCATGGCAGTGAAGGCCTTCCTGTAGAGCGCTCTCTCCCTCTCCTCTGATACATATGAAGCAGCGGATTCCTCCGCTGTTATCAGAGAGCATTCGTCACGGCGTGCTGGAGATTTCTCATCCCTGCGGCCAGTCGTGCTCCTTCACGCTGAGATGAATAAAGGCCGGCTCTTAAGGTCGCCCAAATGCGGCTACTAAAAATCCTCAGTGTGAATGTGGATGACCACTAGGCCACAATCTCCTCATCTCCAGAGATGCTGCGTATGAAATGTGGCCTAAAACACAGGCTGGGACAAACCTCACGGATCGGTTCTGCATGAGGATGGAGAAATGAAATGAAGCCATACATGCTGAATGTCCTCCACTGACCTGAATAGACAATGGAGGAACTCTTGGAACCTTGTTTTCGGACCTACATTACATGAAACATATCATTGTACACTTCATTATTGAGCATTATTCTCTTTTACATTACATTAAACTTTAAATTTAATGTATTATTAATGTAATAATATTATTAATTCAATATTATTCTCTTTCTAGCGTATTTCTTTTTCATATCTGTGACGGGTGAACAGGTCAAGTTCCAAGTGTTGATTTTGTCTGCTAATGACTTCTGGGCTCATTGTTCACCTCCGAAAATGGAAAGCAATGGTTAGGATTGTTTATTGATAGAAATGTTGAACTTGAGTCCAGAGTCCAAGACTTTTATATACATTTATTTTGGTTCTTTGGACTATGCTGCGCTACACCTATAAGAGTTCTTGGGCAAGACTCCTAACACTACATTGGCCCGACTCTGTAATACGAGTCACCTTGTAAGTCGCTCTGGATAAGAGCGTCAGCTAAATGCCATAAATGTAAATGTAAATGTAGCTCTGGCTAAACATGCAACTGTAACACTACTACTAGGTTAAGTACTAGAGGGGGATCCACCAGGTTTACCCCAGATACCCTTGCTTGTTTACCCAATTTATTCCCCCACAAACGTCTTTATTAAAGTTTTCGAGACCCCCTGTTCAGTCTGGTTTCGCAGCGTTTTTGCATTTGCTTGAAACCGGAACCAACACAAAAGCAGACCCTAGCGATGGTATGCATGGATCAGCCATAACATTAGCATAACATCCTGCCTAATATTGTGCCGGCCACCCTTGTGCAGCCACAACATAGGAAGCCGTCCTGCGGTATCTGGACTGGACACATTAGCAATGAGCCTTAGGTGCCCATGACCTTGTGGCTGGCTCACAGGTTGTCCTTTCTGGTTTTTGTGGTAGGTACTGACCTCTGCAAACCATTTGGAGATGTTCTGACCCTCCAGTCGTCTACTCAGCACAGTTTAGTTCTCACGCTTGCCCATTTGTCCTGCTTTTAACAGTAGAACAGGGCACCACCACTCCACACTACCACTCGGCTGGATCTTCCTGAAGGTCTTTGAAGTGAAACAGGGTCTCAAAAGACCCTTCCAGGCCTCACTCCACTTGACCTCCATCGTGTACAGTCATGTTTACTTTAAGTTAACGATAATGGTTAATGAAAAAAAATGCATCCGGAAGCTTCCTGGATTGTTTTGAACTTTTTTTTTTGGATCAATTCCAATCCCTCGCAGTGGTGGAGGGCTCCTCAATTGCCTAAATGATTTATATAAAAGAGAACAAGGCAAAATGACAAGGACTGCACTTTTGAGAATTTCAGGAATGGCAGATACAAGGACGAGTCACGTACTGTCTGTGTAAAGTTGGCAAGGGAAATGCAGGTCTGTTTACAATGGCTGCTTTAAGGCCGTCGCGAGTATGAATGCTTTTTGCATTTTATGAACCCCTGACACACAAACAGAGAGGGCTTTTCACCAATCGGCCTGGTCTATTTAAACCTGCACTGAAAAAAAACAAACAAAAAAAAAAAAAAGGAAGGGAAGAAATGCACTAAAACATTTAGTGAATTTACTTTTATCAAATTTGTTCATTTTTACCACACAAATAAAATCTATCATCACAATTACTGACTAAACTGAGTAAACTGAATGAGCTGGAAATTATGCTCATGGTTAAATCACTAATTCAATGCATTGCTTAGGATGATGCGTCTACCATTGGAGTTTAGAAAAGAAGGCCAGTGGCCTATATATGAGGGCTGTCCAAGTTAACATGATAATAACACCAAAAATACCACAGGGTCAACTACAGTCAACAGGATTCACCAGCTACATGAAACAGAGAGGGCAAAACTAGCTCAGGATTTGGAACACAGCCATTATTGCTCTTACGGGTGATTATTAGACATCACTGGGTAACGACAGCTACTAGACACCTACCTGGTACCTAACCCTAACCCTAGACAGATAGACAGACAGATATATAGATAGATAGACAGACAGATAGACAGACAGACAGACAGACAGACAGATAGATAGATAGATAGATAGATAGATAGACAGACAGACAGACAGACAGACAGATATATAGATAGATAGATAGATAGATAGATAGACAGATAGATAGATAGATAGATAGATAGATAGATAGATAGATAGATAGACAGACAGACAGACAGATAGATATATATATAGATAGATAGATAGATAAATAGATAGATAGACAGATAGACAGACAGACAGATAGATATATAGTTAGATAGATAGACAGACAGACAGACAGACAGATATATAGATAGATAGACAGACAGACAGACATAGATAGACAGATAGACAGACAGACAGACAGACAGACAGATAGATAGACAGACAGATAGACAGACAAACAGACAGATATATAGATAGATAGATAGACAGACAGACAGACAGACAGATAGATAGACAGATAGACAGACAGACAGACAGATATATAGATAGATAGATAGACACAGATAGACAGATAGACAGACAGACAGACAGACAGACAGACAGATAGATAGATAGATAGACAGATAGATAGATAGATAGATAGACAGACAGACAGACAGACAGACAGATATATAGATAGATAGACAGATAGACAGACAGACAGACAGATAGATAGATAGATATACAGACAGACAGATAGACAGATAGACAGACAGACAGACAGACAGACAGATAGATAGATATATAGACAGACAGTGCACTGGTGGTACACTGTTCTACTGTGCAGCGACTCCTGATGTTTTCAGCAGTTTAGCAGTAACTGCATGTTTTGAGCAGGTTTGCTCTCTTGTCTTGTTACCCCTTATAACAACGTCACCTTAATCCACATACCTGGACAAACAGAACGCGCTCCTCTTTGCACATTACTGCACCACAGAGTCAACAACCTGCGACCTCATCACAGTTTTGTGATTTTCAGTTTGTAATTGAGTATCCTCAAATAACCTGAGCTAATGAACTGACACTCAATACACACTCCTGTACACTGGAGCAGATAATAGGCCATTCAGAGCTCTGAGAATAAAACATCACAAACAAATGTGCTGAATGAAAGCTGATCCTTCATCCGCATGTACGGCCTCACTCTGCAGAGTTGTTTTTTGCATTTGCTTGAAATGGAAACAAGCAGAAATGGAGACTCACAGCCTTTCTGCAATGATCCACCGTATATATGCAAGAGATTAAGGGTTAATGAGACAAGAGAGCAGAGCTGCTCAAAGCCAAAGCTTCCAGCATTGTTTTGAAAACGCAATTACGGCCAAACCCCCGAAAATGTCACTAATAATCATATCAGAGCTGGAGTCGCTGCACAGTGGAACAGTGCACCTCCACGCCAAGGTCTGATCAGGCTTCCTGAAGATCTTTCGCAAATGAGGGGGTTTGCCTGACTTCCTTCTAGAAATGACATACACCAATCAGCCATAACATTAGTACCAGCTGTCTAATATTGAGTAGGACCCCCATTTTGCCGACACAACAGAACGGAGCATGCAAGGCAAGCATGGACTTCACAAGGCCTCTGAAGGCATCCTGTGGTATCAGGACCAAACTGTGGGATAGGATGCGATTGCAGTGTGGGGGGTGGGGGGGGTTGCAGACAGGGGGGTTAGACAAAAATAGAAAATATGACGAGGGTTTGCTTCCAGCGAAGTGTACACTGTGTGAAGTACGTAAGATATCAATAATAATAATATTATGCAAGGGCATGTATATGCAATTACATGGACAAAAGTATTGGGACACCTGCTTGTTCATTGCCAGTAAAGGCTATTAAAAAGAGGTGATCCTGCTCTACTGTCCAGAAAAGAAGACTTTCTACTGGATTCCGGAGGAGCACCACCCCACCCCATCCCCAACTCATCCCAAAAGTACTGGATGGAGCTCCACCACCAGTTAATCCACTGCTCCACGGCTCAATGCTGGGGGGCTTTATACCCCTCTACTAGACCACGCCTGGCATTAGGCGGCATGGTGTTAATAGGTTCATCTGGTCTATTTGCTCCCATTAACAGCTTACAGTTCATGTACAAGCACCCGAGTTCACGACTGGACTGGAATTTAGGCTACTTATGGGCTGGACTGGAGGTTAAACAGCCATGCTATGTGCACATGTCCTGAACAGAGGAGTAGCTCTTACGGTTTTACTCTCTTAAAAGGGACAATTCTGGACAAATGGGACGATTCGCCCTGATTTAGTTGATACTTTCTCCGCAGTATTTGCATATTGACATATATCGAATACTGCATATTGTAGGAAAGCTCTCAAAAAACTGCTAAAAGGGGTCTCAGGAGTACACGGTGTCGCCAGAAAAGAGTCCAGAGTCCAGACTCGAAGCGTAAATAGTAAAGAGTAAATGCGCAGTAAATATGAGGTTATGTAATTAGATCTGAATAGAACATCAAAGCTAATCAATAATCACTCGACTCAGTAAGGGTTAATGAGACGAGAGAAACGAAAGCGCCGAATCGCACGTGAAAGCATCCTGCACGTGAAAGCGTTCTGACCAGCACTTACTGCTAAACCGCTGAAAACCTGCCGCTTTGACTATTTTCATTAGCCTTGTTGCGCAAACGAAGATGCTAATGAACGGAGAGGTCGGCCCGCCGCACATTCAGCCCCGACTCTCCACCAGCCTCCATGCCCTCCAACACCTGGCCACCGTTTCACTGCCTGGCAAACAGCCAAACTATTAATTAGCCACACGCACTGCACAGCGGTTTAAAAGCAGGATGTTGTGTTCACACCACAGACTCCTGCTGCTCGACACAAACGCTGTGCGCTCACACACACACACACACACTGACACACATACACTGACATCAATGGTTGTTGCTACAGTGTCAGAACGTGAAGTATGCAAGATATTAATAATAATACATGCAAGAGCATTTCTATGCAATTACATGGACAAAAGTATTGGGACACCTGCCTGTTCATTGCTATTGAAGGCTATTAAAAAGAGCTGATCCTGCTCTACTGTCCAGAGAAGAAGACTTGGAGCACTGCTGTGAGGATTGAGGATGAGAGCATACTCGTTAGGTTTAAGATGTAGGATGATTGATCACCACCACCCCACCCCATCCCCAAGTTACTCCCTAACTCATCCCAAAAGTACTGGATGGAGCTCCACTACCAGTTCCTCCACTGCTCCACAGCTCCTCAATGCTGGGGGGCTTTATACCCCTCTATAGCCCACGCTCTACAGCCATTCTATTGGCTGCACATCTGTACAGGAACTAGACAAGTTGTGCGTCTCTGCATTTGCACATCTGTGTCAGCAATGGGTGCAGCTTACAGTAGCTGAATGGGTGTCCACACACATTTGGACACATAGATATGACAGTGACAGCATGTAACCATGTATATATTGCAAGTATTTTACAGCCCTAACCTTCACCTTAGGAGCCAGGACCAGATGTTTGAGCACTTGCACTTTTCGAAGAGTTTGCTGGCGGATTCTTTCGCAGCTCCTGACCTGATCTGGTTTTCGTCCAAAGCCGGGACATGAAAGGAAATGTAGGAAAACAGACCCCCAAACTTTCGCACTGTTGGCTCGGGGAGTGCAGGCTGCGCTGCCCTGCCACAGACCATCTTCTAAACAAGCCTCGGAGTGGACCACTAAGCCCACCTCCCTGCCCCGAGCTCCTTTAGAGGGGAAAGACTAACTCCACGGCCTTCCGATCCCTTATTTCTTACTCTTAAATATAGTAAGAAGCCGCCCATGACAAATCCTCACAGGCCTCCCTCTCTCTCTCGCTCTCCACTCGAGGAAGACTCAGAGTCTACGGTCTTTATTTGACTGAAAGCTTCCCTGAACAGCTAATTATAGCCAAAAAATAGCAGCGGCGCGGAGCGGCCGGAGGCAGCAGGATTTCTGCTTATTGCGATACATCACGGCCTCATTGTCTATAGACACACATCTGCTGGGAACGGACTGTGACCGGAATTGCACTGTGGCCAGGATCCTACTTCTGCTGAGATCTCTGCCTGTTCAGGCTGTGTACTTATATATATATATATATATATATACAGTGAGTCCAAGAAGTATTTGATCCCTTGCTGATTTTCTTTGTTTGCCCACTAATAAAGACACTATCCTTCTGCACTTTTAATGGTAGATATATTCTAACATGGAGAGACAGAATATCAAGACAAAAATCCAGAATATAATTTTAAAGAATATATTTTAATTAATTTGTATTTCAATGAGGAAAATAAGTATTTGATCCCTCTTGCCAAACACACTCAATACTTAGTGGCAAAGCCTTTGTTTGCAAGCACAGCGGTGAGACGTTTGTTGTAGTTAACCACAAGTTTAGCACACACACCAGGGGGAATTTTGGCCCACTCTTCTTTGCAGATCCTCTCTAAATCATGAAGGTTGGTGGGCTGTCGCTTGGCAACTCTGACCTTCAGCTCCCTCCATAGATTTTCGATCGGATTGAGGTCTGGCGACTGGCTGGGCCACTCCATGACCTTAATGTGATTTTTCTTGAGCCAATCCTTTGTTGCCTTTGCTGTATGTTTAGGGTCGTTATCATGTTGGAAGACCCAACCACGGCCCATTTTCAGATCCCTGGCAGAGGGGAGGAGGTTGTCCCTCAGGATTGTGCGGTACATGGCTCCATCCATCTTCCCAGTGATGCGGTGAAGTAGCCCTGTACCCTTGGCAGAGAAACACCCCCAAAACATTATGCTTCCACCTCCATGCTTGACGGTGGGCACAGTGTTCTTGGGGTCATAGGCAGCATTTTTCTTCCTCCACACATGGCGGGTGGAGTTGAGGCCAAAAAGTTCAATTTTGGTCTCGTCTGACCACAAAACCTTCTCCCAATAACTTGGTTCATCTTTCAAATGATCATTGGCATACTTGAGGCGCGCCTCCACATGTGCTCTCTTCAGCAGGGGTACCTTTCGGGCACTGCAGGATGTGAATCCATTGTTGCGCAAAGTGTTGCCAATTGTTTCCTTGCAAACTGTGGTCCCAGCTGCCTTCAGGTCATTTGCTAACTCCTGCCGAGTGGTTGCAGGACGATTTCTGACTGTTCTCAGCATCATTGCCACCCCACGAGGCGAAATCTTCTTTGGAGCACCGGGCCGAGGTCTGTTGATTGTCATGTTATACTCTTTAAACTTTCTGATAATTGCACCAATAGTTGTTACTTTCACATCCAACACCTTACTAATCTTTTTGTAGCCCATTCCAGCTTTGTGAAGGTCAACAATTCTGACTCTGAGGTCCTGTGACAGCTCTTTGGTTTTACCCATGTTGGAGACTTGAAATCTGTGTGATCTGTCTGATTCTGTGGACAGGTGTTTTTCACACAAGTGATTAGTGAGAACAGGTGGCTTCAGGTCAGGTAACAAGTTGATTGGGAGTGTCTAACTGGTCTGTAAAAGCCAGAACTGCTAATGAATACTAAGGGATCAAATACTTATTTCACTCCATGAAATACAAATCAATTAATATATATTCCTTAGATTTATTTTCTGGATTTTCTTTTTAATATTCTGTCTCTCCATGTAAGAATACATCTACCATTAAAAGTATAGAATGATCATGTCTTTATTAGTGGGCCAACGAAGAAAATCAGCAAGGGATCAAATACTTCTTGGACTCACTGTATATGTGTGTGTGTGTGTGTGTGTAGGTGGGGTGGATCTTTAAAGAGTATGTGTGCGTGCATTTATCAAGTCAAGTGGGTTTTATTATCATTTCAGCTACACACAGAGAACACAGTGAAACCAAACAACGTTCCTCCAGGACCATGGAGCAACATAGACACAGTGCAACAGAACACAAGTGCTACACAGTACAAGTGCAGACAAACAACACAACACAACACAACACAACACAACACAGTACAGACAGAGAATAATAAATAAATTAAGGGTAGTGTGCAAATTATGCAGTGTGTAATAAATATTGAGTCCAGTGACGTAGTAAAGTCATTAGTGCAAGATGCTTCCCATATTGTCTGGGGTAAATGGTTGGTGAACGAGAGAGAAAGAGAGAGAGAGAGAGAGAGAGAGAGAGAGAGAGTGTGTGTGTGTGTGTGTGTGTACATGGAACAGAAAAACCATCAGTTCAGTCTCTGGAGTTGAGAAGTCTAATGGCTTGGGGGAAGAAGCTATTGCAGCGTCTAGTCGTGTTGGAGATATGTGTGTGTATGTGTGTGTATGTTGGAGATATGTGTGTGTATGTTGGAGATATGTGTGTGTGTATGTTGGAGATATGTGTGTGTATGTTGGAGATATGTGTGTGTGTATGTTGGAGATATGTGTGTGTATGTTGAAGATATGTGTGTGTATGTGTGTGTATGTTGGAGATATGTGTGTGTGTATGTTGGAGATATGTGTGTGTGTATGTTGGAGATATGTGTGTGTATGTTGGAGATACGTGTGTGTGTATGTTGGAGATATGTGTGTGTATGTTGGAGATATGTGTGTGTGTGTATGTTGGAGATATGTGTTAGTATGTTGGAGATATGTGTGTGTGTATGTTGGAGATATGTGTGTGTATGTTGGAGATATGTGTGTGTATGTTGGAGATATGTGTGTGTGTATGTTGGAGATATGTGTGTGTATGTTGGAGATATGAAGGAAGGCATCAGCATTTGTGTGTGGGCATGGCCTAAGCACTTATTCTTAAGAGAATATTGGATAGTAAAAGGGGGCAAGAAGTGGGGAGCTCCAGAGTGAGAGAGAGTGTGGAACTGTGCACGATTGACAGCTAATGCTAAATAGTTAGCAATTACTTTATGAAAGGAGATGCTATGCTAACGTTGCTAATAACTGTAAATACTCTGTAAATACACGGCCAAAACTTTGTGTGTCTTTAAACCCACATAAAATGCATCTGTAATTTTTACATTTTTAAATAAATAAATAAATAAAAATGCATGCCTAAATAAGTATAAACAAATATAAATAAATGTTTTACTAAATAACGTATTTATATAAATGTTTTTGCACAGTTTTATAACAGATTTTCGAAGTTTCTGGCATAGAGCTGGGCACTATGACGATATTTTAATGTATCGTAATAATTTTGTTATTGTGATATCGGATACTGCTCAGCTGATCAGCTGCAGGTTTCCTTACTAACAGTGTAATTAGACTGGGTTAAACTGGGTAGACTGGGTAGAAATCACTGTATTCAGTACAGGAGAGGATCTGAATAGTAGTTCTGTATAATAGAATAGAATCTGTCGCTACTGATGTTTTTAGTCTGTGATAAATATTGTGTATATTGTGTATATTATATTATATTATAATATACTGTGTATCGTGACAAAAGTCTTTAAATATCGTGATATAGTATTTTTACCATATCGCCCAGCCCTATTCTGGAATGTATTGACTGAGATTAGATTGGTGACAATCCGAGTCCAGTGTTTCTCAGCAACATTAGCCAAGGATCTCCAGCTGTGAAGTAAAGAAGCACACATCAGATACCAAACATATCTTGGCTGTGACTGCATTGAGGTCAGGGATCAATTACGTTCCTTTGATTTTTCACCTAACTATACCTTTAAGTCAGGGGACTTTGGATGGCTTTTACAACTCTGGGGCCATCAGTATTAAAGGTGCTGTATGCAATGGTAACACCTTACCTGGATGGTCCATTAGAGATGCCTTGTGGATGCTCACCTGACATTCAATATCTATTAAACACAACTGAACAACAACTATCGAATGTCTGCTGACTGTAACCCTTATCCTTTAGTTTTAGGGTTAAATTTAAGGCTTAGGTTTAGGATTTAGGGCGGATTCAGTTACAACAGGGTTACATTTAACAGACTGTCAATTTCCATACCTAGAATTCAGCCAAGGATTAGTTGAGAATGACAGGTGAGCATCTACAGGGCATCTGTAATGGACCATCCTGGTAAAGTGATACCTACGATTTCAGCAAATCCTTCCTGACGGTTCGCTAGCTCTCCCGTCTGTGTTCGTACTCAGCCCTGGCTCTGTAAATGGGAATAATAGGAGCAAGAAACACAGCACTGTTCCAGCCAATCAGCAAAAGGGGACATTTGTGCTTGCACTGATAGGAGGGGAGGGAGGTTGTTTTGCTGTTGAGTTCAAATACTCAACAGCAAAACAGCCGTTCTCCAGAATCGCATACAGCCCCTTTAAAGCTTTAAGCCCTTTAACCGTTGCTTATTACTGTGGAGGGGTGTAGCTATGGAGGGGGTCTCTCACTCAGAAGTCCCAGATTTCTAACTGCTCAAAAGGAGAAAGGTTCTCTGAAGGCTGAATGTCATTCTTCAGAATGAACCTGAAGGTCCTGAGTTCTTCATCTTCGCTCCTTTCCTTTCCTTTCACCAACCATCCAATTTGTCACACTTGCTCTCGCCATGGAAATGTTAACTCTGCTGCTTAGTGGGCTGTGGTTCCCATACAGGTACCTTGCCAACTTGCAAACACAGCCTCCGCACCCCTGTCACCATTAGCGAAGGCTGCTAATAACCTCGCTATAGTCAGCTAGGTTACTGTGGTGATGAATACAAAGTACAACACTGCTGAGAAAATCCCAGTCCTCCACCGTTCGGCCTCAATATCCACACCTAGCGCCGTGAAAGGTAGAACTCTGGATGATTAGCCATTAGCAGCAGTGGTGTTGGTGCTGTCTGCTGTTATAGGGAGCAGGCAGGTAAATGCGAGTTCAGCAATCGCGTGGTGTGTTGTTTTTTACGCTCTCTAGTTATGAGAGCAACAGTGAAGCAGGCCGATTGGCTAGGTGGTGGTTGTCAAGCTCACTATAGCTTATTTGTCTGAGGTATATAATGCTTGTTAGCCGGCCTCCTCTATCTTTAACGAGGCTAAACATAAAAATTCTGTCTTGACCGCTGCTTTGGTCAGTCATCAACAGCACTGTGCTGAGGGTAGACTCTAGAACTCCAGAACTCCAGGAGCAACAAGGTGCTTGGAGGTGGCGGGTCCTGGGTCCTGCCCAGGGTCCTGCCCACTCCTGAAAGAAGGTAGAAGGTAGAAGGTGTCCCAATGTTTGTGGACACCTATTGCTACTTTACGTTGCACCCATTGCTGACTTACACACACTCACTCTAGTTCCTGTAGAGAAAGGTCAGGTATTGCCATTAGAATAGGACTAGATAAACAGATAAACATAAATATGACCCCCCCAGGAAGAGATGATGGTGCTCCCTTCGATACTGCTGGGATGAGTTGGGGAGTTGGGGAGTTTGGGATGAGGTAGGTTGGTGCTTATCCAGCATTCTGACCTCATGCAAATCCTCAAATCCTCACAGCAATGCTCCTCCTCCAAAATCTAGTAAAAAAAAAGTAGCCTTCTTCCCTGGACGATGAACGAGCCGGCGTCCCAATACTTTCGTCCATATATCGCACTCTCTCAAAACACAGTTCTGGTCATTCCGAGATTAAAGTCGCTAAAAGGAGCTTTCTTCTTGTCCACAGAGAGCCTTCTTTTAACTTTAGCGTTAATAAGAAATGAGCTTAGCGCTCTTAGTGACCACCACTACCCGGTTATGAGCTCACTTACAGTGCAGGGGGGGGCGGGTTGCTCAGGTTAAGCGTGCAGAAAGTAGGCCATATTTTATGCAAACTGCTGTAAACGCTGAATAATTTACGCCTGTTTTCAGTGATGACCCGCTGATAAGCCAACGCGATGGGGAAACCACGAGTAGCTCAGTTTTCCAAGCAAGTTTTCTGCAGCTTTTTTTTGGTGCCATGGGGGACGGGGGGAAAGGGGGATGACGGAGACCCCCCACGAGGCACTCGAAATGACTGACACTGAAAATTATCCACCTGTGATGAGAAACTCAATCACACAATCAGATCGGTGTTTGCTGCAGGATGGGGGCTCAGCCAGCTTCTTTTCAAACACGCACTCAATAACCCTTTAATAAGACGTCTGATGAAATACCAGCCATCTCTAATGCAAAAGAGAAGGCAGAAGGTGCGCGAGAAGTTGCTCACAGTGCCAGTCAAAAGTTTTGTGTTGTTTAAACCCAACTCAATATGAACCACTAATCGATACTGTGTTTTTGGAAATCGATACAGTACCATACACTTCAATATATTGATATTTTTCGGACACCCCTTAGCCTACGCTCATCAAGACTGGCCTGTGCGACCAAACATGTTTGAAAACACAGTCATTTACCTTCAAAACCATTCAGGTGGATTTTGATGCTGGCGTGACGGTGTGGTAAAACAGGCAGGTAATGAGCAAACATATTCCTCATGTGGATTTGAACCCCTCCATGTGGTGCAGCTTTGTGGTGTTTGGTTGGTACTCACTCTGTGGGCACTGTTCGCTGGTGCAGTTGAGGGACTGCAGGTCCAGGCCCTGGCACGCTTTGCCCCCTGTGCCTGGGGCAGGCTGGGTACACTCCCTGCTGCGCCACATGGTACAGTCAGTACCGCATGCCGACCATTTGCTCCACTCGCTCCAGCCCCCGTCCACTAAACACACCAACACACACACATACACACACACACACGGAAACAGAACAAACACAGAAAGAGGAGAAACAACATTACTGATTCATACCGACATTAGCTGGGTGGAAGTTTGTGGAGGTGATGCAGAATATATGGGGTTATTACAGGAAACGAGTTTGACCCTGAGTGTGAACTCATTTAGACACGCACACACACACACACACACACTCACACATAAACAAGGCCTGTTTTCCCAATGCACGCTGACGCAAGATGTGATTTTTTTTCACTGCCTGTTTTTCTTCTCGCTGTGTGTTTGTGGGTCTAAAACAATTCGGCATACACAACCCCAGCGCTGTCACACTGCTGCCAGCAGATGCCATACCTATCTGACACAACACACACACACACACACACAAATACACCCACGCTTATGACGCTTGTCTTATGACCACGTGAGTAGATGCTGCTCTGACCTCGGGTTACCTTAAATATGGCCCTCACACACCCGCTGCTACTACGAGACTAAACAAACGGAGGCAAATTGAAACAAGGGAGCGCAGATGGTTGGTGGCTGTGTGTGTGTGTGTGTGTGTGTATGTGTGTGCTTCTGTAATGGTGCGCAAATTTCCCATTTCTTCCCAGAGTGTGTTAAGGAAGGTCGTGTGATCGTTATTCAGCAGGAGGTGGAGGTGTTAGCGGAGAGGCTTGGGGAAGGTTATGGCAGGGCTGTCAGGAGCCGGGGCATGGCCGGGTTTGGGGAGGTTAGCGCTGGGCTAATGGAAGCCAGGTCTGCTAATGAGCTCTCTGGGGGGTGGGAAGGGGCTGCTGGAATTTTCCTGCTCATGCTGGGAACGGGAGCACTGTTACCCACACATACTTCCAAGCAGGGTGTAGCTGCTGTAGGCCAGTTGACCACCGTGGTCATGATTGGTCATTCTTGGTCATGATGAGCTTGAGACAAGCACATCAAACAGCTTAAGCTTGATGGTCATCCAGCAGAACCAGCAGAACCAAGCTGTTTAGGATGATCTTAACAAGAAGGTTCTTCTAAAACACTTCAGGTTCAGGTTGACAGGTTGGTCCTGCTGGTCAAACAGCTTGGCCAAGGTTGGTCATGTTAAGATGATCTTAATAAGAAGATACTTTTAGGGTCACCAGATTGCTCATGACGGTTATGGTGGTTATTGTCCAGCTTGATCAAGTTCAAGGTCATGCTGGTTGGTCATGTTGGGTCAAGCCCAAATGAAAAAACATCTGCTGGACTATACAGAAGCTGGTCAACCTGGCTTAACCAGTCAGCTCAAGCTGACCAGACCTGTTCGTTTAGCAGGACAGACTCAATAGACTAACAAAGCTTCTCCAAGTGAAAACCTGGTAAATGTAGAAGCACTTCAAGCAGCAACAGATGCTGCCACACACAGGTTTACCTGACCTTTCATTAACCCCACCACACACACACATGCACGGCAGCTTATTTACTACATAACACACTAGAAAAACCCTAATGCAGCACACTACCGAGGTCGCGGCTCAGCTGAGGAACAGGTTAATAACAGTAATACGCTCTGGCGTGCATTAAGGTCATTAGAAGAGGAGAAAGCCATTCGTCAACAGCGCTTCTGAGCGATAAAGATATTTAGTCACAGCCACCCGGGCGAGAACGGATTAATAGGTGCAGCGGGAGCGTATTCAGCAAGGCAACTGAGTGTGTGAGGGGGGCGTAGGCTTTGGAGGGTGTGTGTATATACACGAGTGTATGTGTGTCAGAGCTGCTGACAAAGCTCTTGGTCAGGATTCAAACTGTTACATTTGGCAGCGAGAGCGGAACCAATCAGATAATTGTCCTAGCGCGGCATTGAGTGGCCCCATCCGTGGGCAGCAGCCTTATTACACCACCACGGCCTAATGGAGGCGCGAATTAGCAAGCTAATGAAGATGAAAATTTCAAATATGAATCATCATCCTTTTAAGATTTGTGCCGTGTATCTGAAAGCTCAGGTGTTGAGAAGAGTACAAGGTTTGATCGTTTTTTTCTTTTTGAGACAAACTGAACCTGGCAGTTGACCTTTACGTTGTGTCCAAATTTTTATGATGAATTGACCAATAGAAATGTTCCAAAATGACCTGGAATAGAAGTTTTTTACATTGACTTCCACTGATAGATAAGAAGGTTTAGGATAATCCATTATGGTCATAAGTGTAGAACCAGGGGGCCGTGACCTTATGATCCCAGGCTTGCTTTTCTAAACATTAGGTCTTAACAAGGCAGACTGTGTTTCAGAGGTGGCGAAAATCATTACACTTAAATGGAAGATCATGGGAAAACAAGAACTACGTCCTTTAACTGATATGCTGTTTGATATTATATTAATATTTATTATTAATATCAGATTAATAATAAATAAAACTATAAAATAGCATAAAACAACACGAATACTGAAGTGTCCTTCTATGCTTGTTTATTTTAGCAATAAACATCCAGTCGTGTTCAGAATCAGGCTACTGCATGTTGCGGGATGCCAGGTTTGCCTGCCTGGGCGCTGTCCCAGGTCCTGAAAAGGCCGTCTCATTTCCTGCTCTTTAAAAGTTCCAGCCTGGCAGTCGCGCACACACATCAACGCTCAAAAAAGTGAAAGAACAAAAGGGGAAAAAGCAGCGAAACGGCGCTCGATCAATTTCACATTAAGCAGATGCTGCGAGCATGTCTGAAACAGGGCTCGGGATGGGAAGGCAGTCACGGAAACCCGAGCGTTGGATCCAGAGTTGCCGACCTGAACGCCTTTCATTTGTACAGCGGTTTAAGGTAATGCCGCGAGCCCCAAATCATTCTGCAGTACAAATGCTGAAGTGGGGGAACGAAGTGGCCTGTGTAAGCGTGTGTGTGTGTGTGTGTGTTTGAAGGGCCATGTCTGGGAGGGCTGCCTGTAATACAATAACACAGCGGCAGGTCCGATTGGACGTCTCGTCAAGGACAAAGCGTAAGGACATGGAAGGCGCTCTTTAGCGGAACAACAGGAGGGCCATTTCCACTCAGAGAAAAATCACGGTGGCCGGGGCTGGACACCTCCAGCCACCGTGTCCTTCAGAGGAGAAGAGGAGGGGTGTGGCACAGGCACACAATTATTATTAATTTTTTTTTATTATCAGCTTGAATGGCAGGTGTTCGTGCTCTCGGTCATAATGGGCGTATTAGGTTCTTGTAAAAGAAAGGTGCAGAATTTAATGAGAAGAACACCACACAACTCCAACTCCAACTCCTGTTAAGCACAGGGGTGGGTTGGTTATGCTTTAGGATTGTAATGCAGCCAGTGAGTGGCACAGGGGAACTACAAATAAAGAGTACTTACAAATAAACACCAACAAATTCTGGAAATTATGGCAGCAACGATGGCTTCTATGGCAGGACAATGAGCCTAAACACACTTTCAGGAGCATCAAGGGGCATCTAAACAAGCCTGATGCATCTTGGAAACAAAGGTAGGCCTGGAAAGAAGAAGACGAGAAGAGGACCTCTCCAACTGTTAAGCATGGGGTGGCTTATTCATGGCTTTTCCTTGTGTTGCAGCCAGTGGCACTGGGGACGTTTCACTGCTTCCATTGGTTAAAAGTCGAATGAACATCTAAGCATCTAAACTAAGACTTATTTCATTCTACAACCATACATAGAATAACCTAGCAAACAAAAACGAACTGGACTGGACACTGCATAGCAGATGCTAATGACTGAATTGGCTGAAATACGCAATTTCAGATTGAATTAGGACATCTCCGCTGCCTTCCTCTTCCACTGAGAAAAGCTGTCAATCATCAACCCAAACCACCACATGCCAGGAGGGGAAGGGGAGGCTGTTAAAAGGAGAGCCAGAGCACTGAGAGAAACCACTATTCCATTTCCCAGCGTCTGCAGTCAGCGGAATGAAAAGGCCTGTGCCGACATTCACCGAAAAACATTTCTGAGGTATTCATAGAATCATGCTGAAAGAGTCCCCTTGCTCTTCACAACCTGTCTGAAAAAGTCATGGATTGTCACGCGCTCACACATCCACACACACACACATGTGGCAGCGCAAGGAATGGCAAGGAATATTTCCAATATTTGATCTATTTCAGCTTTGCTAATGCAAGAAAGTATGCTTGCGGTACACACGTTTCCTGAGCCGAGCTTTCAAATATTGCATTTTAAGGCTGTGTGGAGATGTTAGTGAAGTGGGAACGGGGGGTCTAGAGTGGAGTCGGGACTGAAAAAAAAAAAAAACATGGAAACAGGAGGCCGGGATAGAGAGAGAGAGAGTTTTTCCGTCTCCCGGCACCCAGTTTCATTCGCACCCTCATTTAGTTGGATCATATTTATATAGGCCACTGCTTTCTCCGGTGACGGAGGGCCTGAGTGAGGAAGGGGCGATCAGGGAGAGGGGAGATGCAGTGAAAAAGGCTGGGCTTCAGCTCAGCTCTATGCTCCGGAATTAATCCTGGGAATAAAATAGGCACTCCCATGCTCTGCGTGGAATCAACCTTCCGTGTTACCATCGTTTTAACATCCCTTGACGGCTTCGCCTCATGATTTGGAGGCACAGTGAGGAGAAGAGAGGACAATGAGCAGCAGAGAACATTTTCATTGGGAACGCACTGGGTCTTGGCTAGGCTAAGCTCAGAGGGCTAATTAGCTTGCTTTGCTTGCTTTATGAATATACAGTACTACTGTCCAGTACTGACTCGTTGACTGATCAGCTTGCGGATTGAATCTGGCATCTGGGGATGGTCAAAAGCCGATCCGCACCAAGAGCCCTTCGAGCTTCAAGTACGGCTCGGCTCGACCCGCCATCCCTCAAAATCCACGGAAGACGAGCGTCCAGACTTTTTTCTGTCCTGCAATGAAGTGGTGGAACGAACTTCCCCTGAGTGTCTGAACAGCAGAGTCCAACGCTCAAAACCCAGACTGAAGACCCTCCTCTTCTGAGAGTACTCAGGTTAGGAGAAGAGTATTATGGCCTCCATATTGACTTGTGTTTAGTAGAGTCTAAGATTAGAGGAGCTTTACATTTTTAGTCTATTCAAACTAGCTGAGGTTTTTCTTAGGTAAATAGCAAAGCACTTCTGTAAGTCGCTCTGTGTCCAAATGCCTTGAATGTAAATGTAAATGCTCTTTGCAGTGTGTCAGAATTCCATGACGACCAGTAGAATAAAGTCTTTTTCCACTGATTCCACTGAAAGTGAAGAAAGTTGTTTCCCTTTCAATCTTGATCTTTATTTCTAAAGCACATTTGAAGAGTTCAGAAGCCAACGGCAGTGCTGTACAAATAAATTAAACAACAAATATAAAAGAAATAAACTAAATAACATAAAAAATTTCAAATATTACCAAGGCATAAATCACAGAGCTGTAAGACCACTTAGATGGAAAAAGCCTGAGAATAAAGGAAGGTTTTCAGATTTGACTTAAAAGCATCAGCTGTAGGAGACATCCTAACATAGGGCGGTAGACTAGTCCACATTTTCAATGCCCATACAGAGGAAGCTCCGTCACCTTTCAGTCGATTTCAGCCGGAAATGCGAAGTGGATTCAAATTAAAAATAATAAAAATAAACTGAAGATCTTCGAAGATCTTAACCCCTCAAACAGCTCTATGTCCTGCTGGCGGCTTAAAGTGTTATTAAAAACTTCTATTACCAAAGAATAGTCCCACCAGTTTGTATTGAAGCCCCTGTAATTACTGAATAATTTACAGCTCGGAAAAAAACTGGGAGATCACCCTACTGTCAGGCACTCTGTATCGCGCCCTCCCCCAGAGCAATTCCGAGCCGCCGACCACAGGCCCAAATAAGGACTTCCGCCTCGTTTGTGTTCATGTGTGAGTTGATTCATGTTCATTTGGTTCATGTGTTTCACCTGGGACTGGGGGTACTTAAGGAGCCTCAACACTGCCATTCAGTGCAGAGAACTGAACCCATTGGAGCCTTTAGGACGCCCTGCGGTCCCTCTTTGGTCTCAGATGTGTTTAGGTCAGCTCAGGCGATTCACCCTCGCTCAGGAGGAGGTTTTCCCAGCTACTCACGCGTGAAGCGAGGCTCGCTCGCTTCAGGTCTGGATACTCAGGTGGTCACCTACGCCGTTTGGTCTAGCTAGAGCTGTTGGTTCCCCAGCTCTCCTTGCCTATGTACTGAGTGCTGCTCTAGTGCCCGTCCAGCTCCCAACTCCTCCCAGTCCCAGGTTTGTTGTGTCGTCACGTTTCGGGTGTGTTCACGGTTTTGCCCTGTTATTGTGTTTGTGTTTGTTTTGTTGAATTTTGCCAGGCGAAAACCTTGTATCTCCAAAATGGCAACTTTACTGGAGAATGCTTTTATCACGTCACGCCTTGACTATTGCAGTTCTCTATATATGGGAATTACTCAATTTTGTCTTGCATTGGATTCCATCTTTGCGAGTGTTCATCCCCTCACATCTGGCCGAAAACGCCATGACACCTACATGATCAGTTTCTCTGGTTTTACTATTTACAGGCTGTGTGTTTCCCCTAAATTCCAAATCAAATAATTACTATTTAGAGTATTTATTTATTTGAAGAAAAGACCAAAAACTCAAAACAGCTGCTCAAATAATGCAAAGAAATGATGATAATAATTATAATGCAAAGAAGTTATTATTGAAATTTAAACAATGCAGTACTGATATTTGTAGAAGAAATCACTACGGTGAAATAACCTTGGCGGCCAATCACAGCTCTTATGTCTTGGCCGGCTCTCCACTAGTCTTTCACATTGCAGTTGGGCGACTTTATGCCATTCATAGTCTGCAGATTCAGCTAACTCAGCTGTGTTTAATGAAATGCCTGGAATTACACAACGTAGAGATGCTAATTTAAGAAAAAACAATTAAGTGATTGTACCTCAGTGTGTAATAAGCCCTGGTGTTAAGGGGCTAGGGCATGTGAGGTTAAATATGGCCTCAAAAGGTCAGCGATGTAGGCCGGACTGATCCCATTTAGAGCTTTCCCTTTATCTGCTTCCTGCTAATAGCCTAGCCACCGCATTTTGGAGCAACTGTAAGAGTGATAAAACTGACTGAGTAATTCCCATATACAGAAAACTGCAACAGTCGTGAGGCGTGACGCGATAAAAGCATTCTCCAGTAAAGTTGCTGTTTTGTAGATACAAGGTTTTCGCCTGACGGCAGCAAAATATTTGACACCGACGCAAATAACTGGATGTGAGTCAGTGTGAAAAAGAAATGTGATGGGATTGGGGGGCCGTGGAGTCGTCCGTTTGAGCTGTAGTGGAGCTGGAGATGCTGCTCAAACTGCTTCTTCTCAGAAAGATGGCAAATAAGCCTCCTTAACAGAGCCGGCATTTCAACAATGATCTGTCTGATGGGGGCCTTTCTGTCGCGCCTGCTTTTTTCCCGCGACATTTCAATTGGGCTCAGGCTGATAGACTAGGTGGGGATGGACGTGGCAGGGGAGAGCTGTTAACAAACAAAAGCTGGGAACCTCTAATCAGCGAGCGGAGTGTGTCGGCTCTTGTAAGACCTTTTGGAAATGAAGCGTCTTCTTTGTGATTTGACGCTCGGCCAGAAGAACGACAACCCGTGTCAGCGCAGATGCTTTCTGCAAAAAGCTATTAAATCTAATCGCCACTCCAGTTCCAGGCAAGGACGGCAGGACTGCGAGCGTGGGCGCGAGAGCGAGAGTGTGCGAGAGTGAGGGAGCGAGCGAGTGTTTGCGCGAATGTCTTTACAAGCTTTGTGCAAATATGTGTTGGGAATGCGTGTAAGGGAGATTATAGGGTTATAGATAGCTCACAGGGTCTCACGGACATGAAGCCCGATTGTGGCCCTCATGATGAGCTTTGCTGTATGTGCCCTGGTTAGGACATCTAGGTCCACTAGGTCTCTAGGGCAGGTTCCCTAGGACATCTAGGTCTCTAGGTCCCCAGTGAGGACTCTGGGGAAGAGTAGCCGAGGCTGCAGCCCAGGTACTGGACAAAATTCATTAATAATGATTAAAACCAACATTTTTAAACCACTCTGCTCTGGAGGCTTCGTTTTCCGCCTTTCCGTGGTGCTGATGAAGGTACTGTGGCAGCCGGCTGGCCTTCCAGTACTCCGTCCGCTGTCCAGGGTCCTGACAACCAGGCCTCTATGATCAGCACCACTGATTTGGACAGCCCTCCCCTCCACATGGCTAGGGGGCTGGGGCCGCGCCACAGGAGTCATGCTACAGACAAGCAGACCAGCGCGCACTCACAGCGCCCCCACCCTGTGGCTCTCTTAAACGCACACGGGGGAATGAGCTTATTTGGTCCGTGTACAAGACAGACGACACATGAGGCATGTCATAATTCTGAGATATCATAATATGTTGAGATATCGCGGTGTACAGTATTACCATTATACCGCCCAAGCCTACAGCATCTACTATCAGAAGGAGACCAAACCAGCCTGATCTTTATGGAATGTGTGCAAGGAGGGCAAGACTAAGGTTTACCACTGGTTAGTTATACTACCTCCATGGAGATCAAATGTCCAGATGTGTAAAAAACAGAACACTCATGGGGTGTCCTTCAACTCCTATAGCCTGACCACTCAGTGACTCACTGGACCCAAGACAAGACAACAACACTCTTAGACCAGTAGGCTTTTATCGCCTACCAGTGTAGGCCTGATTGCCCTATTGTGGTAACTTACCCACTAATGCCTTTTGAACTTGCCCTGAATAAGAGCCTGGCTTTTTAACTACAGCACTGGAAAACGCAGAGAGAAGCAGCCCTATTATATAATCGATGCTACAAGAAGCAAACAAGGCTCCTACACAAGCAGCAAAAAGAAAGAGAGAGAGAGAGAGAGAGGGAGAGAGAAAGAGAGAGAGAGAGAGGAAAAACACACAGAAGGCAGCTAAACACTGGCTGAGGGAAAGCATTCAGAGTCACTGAGGAAGGTGGAGTGCATTACAGGCAATGATGACTGGAAAATGAGCCACAGGGGTCAGTACCAGTATCACTGAATTTAGGACTTTATCAGCTGCTTGAGTGTTGCTCCCTTGTCAGGGATGCTACCAGGCCCCGATTACTCCAACAATGCTGCCAAAATATCCAAGTAATACATTTTTAGGGCCCCTGTAAGTCAGAGGCCTTTAGAATCATTCTAAACCTGGACGTCTTGAGTCCCAAGCTGGTTTCCTCCTGTTCACTGTCATACACAAAAGCTACATGATAAAGCTAGGGCTGGGCGCTATGGTTAAAAAAAAGTCATATCTCCATATTCTTCATATACAATCAGATCTTGTGATACTGGCTTGCACAGGGGTCGTCTGCTAGCCGATGCATCACAGCTGAGTACCTGGCTGTAAGGAGACTAGAAAGAAATAAAAGTGAAAGAAAAATCATCCAGATATCCAGTCATGTTTGATTTTAAAGTGCCCTAGAATGAAAAACTGTGACAAACCGGGAACCTCAAAGACTGCTGAGACCATCCAGCAGAACCAAAACCGAGGTGAAATCAGGCCAATTCCAAAACCCCCAAACTGTTACATCATAGTCTTGACTCCCAACCACTAGAGTAAGCACTGCCAGGATAAATGCAATGGCTATTTTGTGAGAATATGCTAAAAAAAATAGCATATTTTAAACATGCTGTGGGGAGGCAAAACAGCTAAAAGCTAAAAGCTAACCAATAGTAAACCATGCTGACTAGACACTGAGATGACCCAGAGAGGACAGCAACACGATCCGGTTTGATTTTATTTGTTCTTGTTAGATTTCTAAGCTATGCTGCGCTAGGTTAAGCTAGGCTAAGCTAGGCTAGGCTAGGCTAGGCAGTTTGGGCCTTCTCATTAACATAAACCAGCCAATTAGCCAGCCAGAGCTCAATATTTGTGTAGCTCGCTTGTCAGAAACCTGGACATCTTGGTTTCCTTCCTTTTATCGGTGCTACTTGATACAAGCCAGATCCATGAGTTGATTCCCATCTAAAAAAGTTCACCTTTACACTGTCCTCATGACCTCCTACCCTCACACACTCACACTCCGCGGCTGCAACCAGAGTGCCTGAGTGTATGCTGCTGCTGCTGCTGTGCTGGAGCTCATTTATCAGAGCGATCTGATGTATCCATGGGTATCTCGGTGCTGCGGAAGCCGTGGTTTGGACATCTGAAGCTGTTCAGTAAATGATGATTTATGCCCTTCCCGGCCGCCGTGGTAAATCGGGACAAAGATAGAATTTTGAAGACGTGCAGTTGTCTGGGTGTCTCTTCACGTAATGATGAATGTGTGCTAAAGCCATCGTGACCGCTTCGGACATACGGCCCAGGCTACAAGACGGATGCTGCTACTGTTTTTAGCTATGCTTGCTGTACTTCAGGCCATGTTTATAGATATTAGGGACTCGTACAGTGTCAGTCGTACAGTCTGTTGGAAATCACTGAACATCTGGACACTGAGACTGCAGAGGAGTGTGTGACGATGTAGGCCTGCTGTTAGCGCCATGCTTATTATTTCATATTGAGGCATAAGCTTCCAGTACTTGTTGACTAGTTTGCTAAAAAGGTCTAAGACCATAGATCTACAGAAGGTTGATTGAGCAATTCCATAGAAGAACCATGTTACTGGACTGAATTGAGGGAGGAGGAACATGCCTAAAGCTCCTCCTCCTCCTCCTCCTCCCCTGAATCCAACATCCTATAAATTCCATCACTACCTTGTTTATTTGTTCAAAACAAAGTTTCCGCAACCCGCCACCACCCCGTCACGTTCCCTTATCTCAACTTACCAGAGGAGGGTCTGGACCTCTACCGCAAAGCAGAAGCCACCACAACTCCACCAGTTTCCCCCCTTTTGTTACAATCTCCTCCCAAGGAGATTATCATACACCATGGACAAAAGTATTGGGACGTCTGCTCATTCTCTCTTCCTCTCCTAATCAAGGGTATTCAAAAAGAGTCTATACGGTGTTTGTTGGAGTAACGGTCTCTAGGGTAGGTTCTCTGCTAGATTCTGGAGGAGCATTGCTATAAGAATTTGATTGCATTCAGCGACAGAAGCATTAGTGAGGTCAGGATGTTGGATGATCAGGATGTTAATCACACCATTCTTCCACTGCTCCACAGCTCAATACTGGGGGACTTTATGCCCCTCTAGCCCATGACTGGCATTAGGCATAGTGTCAATAGGTGGTTATCTGCTCCAGAACAGAGTCCTATTCTATGGGCAGTCCTTCTTGACAGGGACTAGACAAGCTGTGTATGTGTGCATTGTAGAAAATTGACCGAGACTGTGTCCACAATTGCATACTGCCATGCTCGTATGCCAGATGTAGTGCAGTAAGGGGTAACTTTGAGGCCTGTAGTAGTCCAAGTGTTCTGAGAATCGCCAGAATTGCATCAACCCCTACTGCTCATCCTAGACAGAGTGCAGGGCTAAGTCATCTTGGGTTGGGATGCGCTAGTGTCATCCCGGGCCAGTGCTTGGGGTGAGTAAGTGGAACACCCTCGACCCTGAGAGAAATAGTACCTTGAGGGGCAATACAGCAAAGACCCTGAGTTCAAGGCTCATCTAATCTCCTTCCCGTTCTCCCTGTCCTGCTTCTCACATTATCTCCTTCCTTCCCCATCCCTCTTTCTTCCTCTCGGTGCATCTCTCCTTTCCCCTTTCTCTCTGCCTCCAGTGTTATTAATCAGAAAAGGCTTGTTTGGTGTCAGAATCACAGTAAACAGACACAGTTCCGGCTTTAAGGCTTGGAAACCCTCAGGCTAACTATGTGCTGTACTTCTGTCCGTGTTTATAGATAACGGTACGTCACAGTGTGTTAAAAACCACATAAGCAACTCACTGAATAACACCGCTGGTGCAGCACAGCGGGTAAGTGTGTCCGGATAACAGCCTCTGCCGAATGCCATGCACATAACTATATATCACTGTCTGACAAATAGTCCTCTGTGTCCAGTATAGCAGAGGTTGTAGTGCTGCTGAATTGGCTGGGATAGTGCAGTGGGTAACAGCCTTTCTGTACCAAAATCTACATTAGCTTACGTCTAAAGCATCGCTGGTAAGTAAGCTCTAGATAAGGGACTGTCCAGGTCGGGAATTAGAGGCGGTGGCTGGTGGCGCATAGGCCGGAGGAGGCATGTGTCAGTCCATACCCTCCCTCCCAGTGTCAGGATCATTGCATGTGATAGGGGGAGAGGGAGTAATTGGGTAATTAGCTATCAAAAATTGGGTAAAAAATTGAAAGGAAAAAGGTGAGAGAGAATTATTTAAATATGTGCTAGGCTAGGGTAGGGTAGTCTAGGCTATGTGGTCCTCCATAAAAAGGAAAATCAGTGTGCTTCATTCTGAGGTACAATAATAACAGGGTGGTAAACAGGGTTAATAACCTCAACCAAAGTCACACACTTACTATTTACACATCAAACAATAACCTAAACACTCCATGTACCTGCCTTCACCCCTTAGCATTAGCCTCGTAGCCTCGAAAATGTCGGACACCGAACACACCTCAGCTGACCAATGAGATTTAAGGTGACTTTTACTCTTTTTTCTTCTTTTTTCTCTTCCCATCCCGTCACTGCTTTCGTCTTTCTCCTTCTCCTTCCCTCCTCAGATTCTCTCTTATTTACATTTCCACCTTCGCTTCCTCTCTCTCTCTCTATCGCTCGCTCGCTCTCTCTCGCTCCTTCACTTCTCACATTCGCCCTTCATTTCCTTCCTTCCTCTCTCTCTCTCTCTCGCTCTCTCTCTCACTCTTTGTCTGTCTGTGTCTCTCTCTCCACCTCTCCTGGATGTTTCTCCACAGTGATGCTATTTGTGCCCTAATCATGTGAAATCCATCCACGCGCTAAACTCCCGACGGAGCGCAGCGATGTTTTTTTCCGCCTGCCGTATTTTTCCGAAGCTCTGTTACTTACGGTGCTCCGTAAAGGTGATGTCTGATTAAATTACACTGTGTGTTTTGTGCTGAAACAGGAGAACGGCTTAAGTAGCTGAACCCCGCTCATGGAAGAAGGAGGGTGGGTGTCGGATGAGAAAGCGAGAGCGAGAGAGCAAGAGAAAAAGAGAGAGAGAGAGAGAGTGAGAGAGAGAAAGCAAGAGTGAGCTTCAGCTGACAAAGAGACTCTGCTGCTTGCTGAATGCTAACATATTTTCCGGCAGGCGCTAACACCTTCATAATGCTAACTGGCCGGCCATTTGGACATACACTCGCCGAGCACTTTGGGAGGAACATCTGCACACCTACTTCACCATTCATGCGATTATCTAATCAGCCAATCAAGCGGCAGCAGTGCAGGGCATAAAATTAGGCAATTACGGGTCAGCAGCTTCAGGTTCTGTTTACATCAACCATCCTCGGAATGAGGGGAAAATATGAAAATATGATCTCAGTGATTGTGAGCGTGGCATGAACACTGGTGATGGGTTGCTGGTCTGCTGAGGTTCAAAACATAGATGGTAGGAAGGTCAGAATCAGCACCAATAGCATGAATTCATTGGCCCTTGACCTTGAGGAAGGTTCGCTAAAACAGCAGAAGACTACTTTGGGTCCCACTTCCCAAGATCAGAAAGCTGAGGCTGCAGTGGCCACAGGTCTTATCAAACCTGGATAACTGAAGACTTGAGAAACGTAAAGGTAGCCCCGTCCAAATTTGGCACTGACAGCACAAATCCATGGACCCAACCTGCCTTGGGTCAACAGTGTAGGCTGGTGCAGGTGATGTAATAGTGTAGGAAATGTCTTCTTGGCACACTTAAGACTCATTAATACCAACCCATTGTCGCTTGAATGCCACAGCCTATTTGAGTAGCACGCTGTTGATTGGGAGAGGTCAACAGAGAATGGCCAGACTGGTCGGAGCTGACAGAAAGGCTACAGTAGCTCAGATAACCACTCTGTACAACTGTGGTGAGCATGAAGGCATCTCAGAATGAATGCACAGCAGGTCCGACCTTGAGGAAGGTGCGCCAAAACAGCAGAAGACTTTGTTGGGTGCCACTTCTGTCAGCCAAGAGCAGAAAGCTGTGGGCACATACTCACCAAAACTGGACACCTAGTTGAAGACTGGTGTAGTGAATCTCCATTTTTGCTGAGGATCATTACCACAGATGGTACAGTCCGAATTTGGCACTAACAGCACGGATCCATGGACCCAACCTGCCTTGAGTCAACAGTCCAGGCTGATGGAGGTTGTGTAAAGGCGTGGGGGAATACTTTCTTGGCACGTTTTAGGCTCATTATTACCGACCCATCATCGCTGGAATACCACAGCCTATTTGAGTAAGTCCTTCTTGGTAAGAAAGGTCAATGGAGAAAGGCTAGAATGGCTCAGTTTCTGTTGAGGATTATCACACAGATGGTAGGGTCAGAACTTGGTGCCAACAGCATGAATCCATGGACCTAAACCTGACTTGTGTCAACGGTCAACAGTCCAGGCTGGTGGCGTTGGTGTAATGGTGTGGGGAATGATTTCTTGGAACACTTTGGGCTCATTAATACCAATTCATCGTCCGCCATCCAGGCTGCGGTGGGCACAGACTCACCAAACCTGGAAGACAGTGGAAGACTGGAGAAACACAGCCTGGTCTGGTGAATCTTTATTTTGCTAAAGATCATCACACAGATGGTGGGGTCAGAATTTGGTGCCAACAGCATAAATCCGTGAACCTAACATGCCTTGGATCAGCAGTCAACAGTCCAAGCTGTAATGGTGTGATGGTGTGGGGAATGGCATGTTCTGGGCACACTCATTAGTCCTAGTCAATCATGGCTTGAAGGTCATAGCTTGCTTCAGTATTGTTAGTGACCATGTGCATCCCTTCATGACCAGAACCGACCCATCTTCTAGCGGCTATTTCCAGGACGTTAATGCACCATACGTAATGCAATCATGTCAACAAGGGTCAGAACCTCAAAGGAATGTTTCCAACATCCTCAACCATCCTCAAAACTGTGGTCCAAAATGTTCCAGAAGGTTGCTTTGGTGCCCACTTGTAGCCATTCCTGCGCCGCAAAGGATTATTAAACACTCTCATGCTCATCTCTTACTCTTTCTCATCCTCTCCACTTCCTCTGCTAGTCTCTCTTTCTCTATGTCTCTAAAAGGAGAAGGATAATATGTGTGTGTACGTGTGTGCACTGAGATGCTCCGGCTCCCGGGGCGTAGATGTGGCACGACGCATTAAATCACTCACTAATGCTCATATTTGCAAGCAGGCCGCAACTGCAGGCCCAAGCCCTGGCTGACTCAGTGGAGCTCACACACCCTCTCAGCAAGCGACGGCGCCAGCGCACAGCTCAGAGTCCTCATGTGGCGACGGCAAGGGCGACAGCACAGGCAGGACACGGCAGACAAAGACACTGTTTAGCCATGAGTGATTCTACAAACAGCAACAACAAACACAGGCCACGCATCCACAGATAGCATGTCGCTAAAGCATCGAGAGCGGCTAAGCAAGCCAATCAGCCCTGTGATGTGTCGGCGGGGTACGGAAGTAGACTGTCCGGGTCAATCTTGAGCTATAATGGTGGTGGTGGTGGGGGGTGGGGGGCGGCAGTGGGGTGTGACCTGGACAGCTGACCATGCTGGATCTACAGCATCAGCTACAGTGCAGCAAAGCTACCAAGCTCCATAGTGCAGTGGTTCTCAACCTCAACCTTTCTGAGCTTCGCATCTCCCTCTGTTCTTTTGTTGCTAGGTCTAGTATTTTGAGAGTGAGGTTTCAGGATTTATCATAGAGCCTGGCTAGCTAAGGTATGGAAAAGCATGCTATTGCTAACCATAAGTAAAGAAATGTGGGCATGGGAATGTGGATGTCCCGAATGGCTAAAGTTGGATAATGGTACAAGGCTACAAGCTACAAAGCTAGCTTCTTGGCTAACTACTGCTGCATGAGACTGGCAATCTTGGCTGGCACTTAGCACTAAGATAGCTCTTCAACGTTAAAGCGAGAATTACACTCAACACTCAATCTTAATGCTAAGTGAAACTGGGTTTTCGGCACCATCAGGGCTAACTAATACAGGGCTAACTAACGGAAGACCACTGTTGGTTCCCTGAACATCTTTTCAACTGAATGATCTTGTTCATGAATCCTTTTGTGAGTGAGATGTGTGTCCAGACAACCAAACCCAAACAAGGGTTTGAGGAAGTACCCTTTTTACACCTTTAAATCAGGGGTGCCCAATCCAGGTCCTGCTGATCTACCCTTGGTCGTGGGTGGTAGATCTCCAGCACCAGGATTGGCTGACCAACTTTGCATGAAGGTTTCTTCCCACACATACATCTCATCCTCAGTCAAGGTGCTTAAGGGAAACAATAGTGGTTCTTCTATACCACGACTCAAAGAACTCTTTGTGGCACCCACCACAACCATCTCTTCGCAATGTTGAGAACCACTGCACTAAGGCGTGGGCGCGAGTGGGCGGTTTACCTGGACAGGTAGCTGTGCAGGCGCTCGTCTGGACGCTCTGGCCTTCACAGGCGGTGCCTCCGTTCAGGGGGGCGGGGTTAGTGCAGCTCCGGCTCCTCTTCTGCCAGCCACGGCCACAGACGACGCTGCAGGCCGACCAGGTGGCCCACGTGGACCAGCCGCCGTTCACTGCTCACCCGCCCCGAGAGAAACGAACAGAGCAGGTCAGGGTTTACCCGACGAGCAACGGCAACAAACAACCTAAGGTAAGGCCCTGTCTTAAAGGAGGAGGGGGGTAGGAAAGCTCCCCGGATGGCGCAGGGGTGTCAACCCAATCACATACTGGCTGTTTGCTTTCTGATCAGCTTTTCGTAGGATTTTTGCCAATTGGACAAGAGACAGGCCAGAGGGGGCACTTGGCAAGCTGCCTTAGAAACAACAAGGACCCATGGTGGTGCCATATGCCGGTCATTTTCATAATAATCATAATTCCAGCTGATTTGTTTTGGCCTCGAAGCGCAACCCCCTGCACCTTTAAGGCGAGCCTCAGTCAACCACAGTGGGGACAATGGGCAACAGAGGAACACCAACACCATACTTGCCAACCTTGAGAGCTCGGAATGGCTCGGAAAGAGAGTTTTCTAATCCAACAGTTTCGGGGTGCTGGAGTCTGAATCCCTCTGGTGACTTTAACGACCTGGTAACTGGTTGAGGTAGAGGTCGACTTCTCTCAAATGACACTGTTGTCAGCAGTGCGGCCAAGCAGAATGCCGTCCAGCCAGTTGATTAGCGGTCTAATCTTTGCATTAAATAGCTCCTATCCTAAAGCTAACCTTTGGAGAACACCAGGAAAGGGAAGTAAAGAAGAGGGTTGGCAAGTGTGGCAAACTCTATCTCGGAAGTTAGATCACATGTTAAGTGCCTCAAAGAAAGGCATCTGGTGGTACCTATCAGGATGGCTGCACCGAGGGAGTTGGGACCATTACAGTACATCACATCACTCCATGCTGTTGCCCTTGTCAAGCCACGACAGCGACAATCAATCAACCTCTAACATCAAATGATCATTAATGCTAACTTGGTCCTGGGTTGATCTACAAGGGTGGGCATGCTTACTCTTACTGAACTGGCTTCTGAATCAAATACACAGATAAAGGGTTCTGGGTTCTTTCAGCACTGGCTTCCATTCTCAAAGCTCACAGGATGTGTATGAGGTGTTGGGCCATGTGTATGTCACGACTACAGTAGGCTATACTTTGCGATGCCCGACTATTTCTCATGAAACGCCCGAGCATGCCGTATTTCCGCAGTGATCCCGGACCCTAGGTTCGCACTGCGTTTTTAATCAAGTCCCGCGTCTACTGTCTCTCCCTCTTTCCCTCTTCTCTCTTGTGTGCATCAGTCGGGGCTCAAAGCAAATCTGATTTCTTCTGTTCTGCAGCAGTCGGGGCTGATTTGTTGTCTGGAAGCCTTGATCACCAGTCAGGTTTTGCGCGTCGGGCCGCTGAGGGCTCCTAATTCATGGGCTGAATCACTTCCGTAGCCTCTCTAGCTCCAGTGATTGCCCACCGCCGAGAGGGAAATTGCGCGGCGACCGGCGCGGGGGCCCTGATTACCTCTTAGCGCACAGTTGAGCCATGTCAAAGCCGGTCTCGTTAAAATGCATCTCCACCCTCCCTTCCACGACTCTAATAACAGCCCTTACCCCACCTACGGCACAGCCAATGAGAGAGCCCGGGCAAAGCTTCACATGAGTAAACTGACATTTTAATGTGAAGCCATAGGAGAACGGACAAAGAAAAAAAAAGAAAAAAAAAAAAAAACAGAACAAGAATAAGAGCGAGGACCAGGTCAAAGAGTTCCTTTTGATCAAAAAGCTATTCACAAAGAATTTATTCGTAATTAATTTGTACAATGGCAGCAAATTGGCCATCTCTTTGGTGAACACTGCGCAATTTGAACCCCGGCAAATTGTACGGCAAGGCGGCCCACCACTTATTTGCTATTTTTCCGCCTCTGTATGAGGGCCTCGTCGTGATTGACGGCACAAAAAAGCAAACAATGGGGCGAGATTTTCTCTCGGTTCACTGCTCCGGTCCCCTCGCGGAGTCCTCACAATCACAATTCCTGCGGAAAACCATGCGATTCAATACAATGCAACGGCCTAATCTAATCTCTCCATCATTGGGGGCAATAATTGTTTTCATTGTTGCTTCTTTTCCTGCTAATAAAATACAGCATCCTGATTGCTCTCTTTGCCTGATGGCACATTAAAGAGATCCTCCTTTCCCTGTGCAGATGTTCATCCCCGGTCATTTCGCCCCGTCCTTCTCATTAATACGGAATAATCGGTTTGATAAGCTGAAGATTAAATATTAAGCAAAAAGAGAACAGCTTCAATTTTCTGAAAACTCTCCTCAGTGTCCCTCCAGAAGGCAACCCCGGAACCCTTGATGATTTCTGCCGCTTTGCTCTGCTGCTCGGTTCGTGACTGATTGACTGTCTTGATTAGCCGAGAGCATTACGTGCCTTTAATGTATGCTACCTCCGGTCCGGGGGTGTCCAGGGACCTCCCGGTGGAATTGGGAATGGGCAAAGGCTGCGCATAATAATAAAGGTCAGCTAGCTTATCAAGCCAACTCGTTATCCACTTCCAGTGCAAGTCCAGCTACTGTGTACAGGTGGGAGAGACATGATTGTAGAAGAGCACTTGCACTGTTGGAATTCCTCACGCAATCACACCTGTTGGTGCTGACGACTGGTGCCACCGTCAAGTATAACAGCAGAATCCCAACACGGCTGTTGGTATGCTGGTATGTTGGGATTCTGCTGGTATAACGGACACCTGAAAATGATTAGCGGTATGTGATCGCTGGCATCTGCGATTGTTTTGGGATTCAGCTGTCACAATAGACAGCTGCAAAGGGTTAGTGGATGACGGTTGGTGGTGCAAAGCCCGTAATGGTTAGCATGCATTCGCTATTTCTTTGCCGCAGCCTTCTTATCGGCTTGGTTAGCAGCTGTTCAAATCTTTAGCCATTTCTGTGCCTCAAACAGAACTGTCTATCAAGCCGCCCTCAGTGAATTACTCCTGACTCGCAGGTCAAAACCCATCTCCAACTTTTTGTGTAACTACCGAAAGGGTGTGTGAAAGGGACGAGGCTGGGGAAGAGACGCACCATAGACAATCACGGCGGCCGAGGAGCTTTTGCGTCGGGCCACAATGTTCTTGGCCACGCAGGTGTAGTTGCCGGTGTCGGCCAGCCGGGCTTGTTTGATGATGAGATTATGGTCCACTGTGATGAAGAAATTGGGGTCAGCCTTGGGGTCGATCAGCTCCTCGTTCTTCTGCCACTCCACCTGGAGAAACACACATGCACAAGCACACACACCCACAGGGAAAAAAAGGCATTCAGAGGCTTAATCTGGCACCGTTGGAGGGTTCGGGGTGCGGCTCTGGGCCGTCCTCAGGACTGACGCCGGGGTGCAGGGGTTTAGACACCTGGCAGGAGTTTCATTTTGCCGTCAGGGAGAAGCGCAGAGGATTAGTGCCTCTCTTTTTTATCCCCACTGCTAAAGATTTGCTCGAAAACAAAGACCTGGCCCTCGTAAAACAGCTTAAGAACTGGAACGATAGGAATAATTGTGGCACCGCATTTGCTGTCCTACTGCACCCAGCTCTGATTGGTCCTGTTTAATTTTAATAAGGTACAAAAGTCTTAACGCAGCCATGCGGAACAGCTGAAATGTATTCCTTCAGAGATTCATTCTCCCAGTCATCCTGGGACTGGAAACAAGGAAACAAGTCAGCTTGGAGTTCAATATTTCATGCAGTGACCGCCTTGCGAGGCCAGCGCAGAGAGCAGGGTAACTGCTGTTGTTATTGGGCCGGTTGCAGACTCCGGTGGGCAACGCTGAGCCAAAACAGCTGGCCACAGTCTGGTCCAGTCCTGCGTCCTCCGCAAACCTGCATGCATTATTAATGGAGTGAGCGGAGCTGCCAGAAGCAGAGAGCTGAGCCTCTCGTCTATGTCCAGCTGACAAGACAGACGCCACGCCGTTACACGACAGGAAATATTGCCAGACGCGAAGATAAATCAACTAGCAGGATAATTAGCTTTAATAATGAGCTTTCTTGTCTTACTCACCTCAGCTGTGGGCACGCCCTCTGGAGGGTGGCAGCGGAGTAGCACCTCCTGGTCCAGCGCCGCCTCTTTACCCAGCGGTTCCTCCTCAAAGTTCTTCCTCAGATCTTTAAACCACAAGAACGTCAATTAGCACTTTCAGGTTGGGCAGACCGCCTAGCAGCAAACATCACATCTCAGGCAAGGCTACTGGTGCTACTGGGGCCATTTCTGTTAATTAAAAGTTTAGGTTCTTAATATCAGAACTGCACAAGCCAGTAAGCTCTAGACCATTTAACCTTCTAATGCTCTCAACAAGCAACAGTGCAAGCTTGAGGCGTGGGGGGGGGGGGGTCACCCTAATTTTTTTTAATATTACAACAAACTGATGGAAAAATGGAGACTGAAGGAAAAGTGTGTTGCTTATACTTTACTTAATTACTTTTCTTGGCCATGCACGCACTAACGAGTCGCACAAAGTCAAGCTAATTGGACAACAAACTCTATTAGCTTTGACTTGTATCAATATTAGGTGATTATTGTCTATCTGCACTACAGAGTCTCCACATGACCACCGGCTTGTCTGAAAATGTCAGGTCATTCACTTCACTTGTGCATTAGTGCATTTCGGCCTGTTAGCATTAGATACGCCAAACAAGATGCTGTCAGATACTTCACAACAGCTCTAATAATTAAAGCCATGTGTGGCTGAATATGCATTGCTTGTATTTGAGTTTTCCATTGACATTAAAGCAGTACATCCCAAAGTTCACCTGGTGCTATGTGTAGCAGTCTGTATGTAAACTACTGATGTTGGTTTCCCAACTTGTCAGACCAAATTTTCCCCTAGGAGTACTTCAAAGTAAAGCCTGTCTCGATTGAGACATTTTATCTCCAGTGATCTCCTCAAATTAGTCACCCAGTCATCCAGTCAATATTCCCACCCACTAGCTAGAACCTCCACTGTTACTCAATGCTTCCAGCACTGGGAGGCTAATGTCTACATAGCATGTCCTTCCCCCAACTGAATCTAAAGCAATGTCAAACCCGTTCGTCAGAGAACCCCCGCTGACCGTTCCTCCAAGCCCACCCTACCCACTCATAGAAGCCACAAATGGCTTTGGCCAGTGCTTAGAAGGCTGCACCACCAGGGATCTCCAGATTACAACACAAATAACGAAGAAAAGGAAAGGTTGTTTATTATTGACATGTTGTTTACTAAAGAAAGGGGTTCTATTATGCTGAACAGTTCATAACTAGAATGCTCCAAGCAGTCATTCCCACATCTTGCAGTAAACTACAGCAACGTGTATTGATTTGTTGCCCCATAAGTGAAGAAAGTGCCTGTTATACAGACAGAATTTTGAACAATGGTGGCAGCAGTGGGAAATAAAGCACAGAAAGTCCAAAGTGTGGGAGTTCCTCACCCACGGAAGCAACAGGGTTGAACAATGCAGCACATTGTCAACGTACATGCTAAATAAGTGGGAAAACAGTCGACTGGGTAACTGATTACCGCAGTGAGGGTTAGTTGCAGTAGAGGAGAGATTTCCCCAGAACCAGGTGTGTCCTTTAGCTGGTGTTTGTTTGTTTGTTTGTTTGTTCGGGATCTGAGAGCGCACAGGCGGCACAGGGCCCAGCGCTTATTTGGTGTTGCTTGGCTGCGTTAGAGAATGGCTGTCTGAAGCCCCGGGGCCAAGCATCAACTGAGAGCAATTGCATTATCCCTCCTCCTCCGCCCCTCCACACACAAACACACACACTACTCTACAATGGGGTATCCGCACGCCCCTCCAACCCGCAGGCTACCGAGACAAGTGTTGATGCGAGTCAGATTGCATTTGGTCCTCCAAATTACGTTACTGCTGATAAAGACGGTTTGAGTCATAGTGGCAATGGACGGTAAAATGCTTTCAAAACAATCTTTGCATAAATGTTTACGACTGGTGTAATGGAGGACGGCTTGAGCGAAGAGGCGCCTACGGAGACAGCTGCCCTTGTGGAATATCCGTTTCTGCATAGCGACGTGGTGGGGTGACTAACGACTGACTGGCTGGCGTGTAGCAGGGGTAGGCGTTGTTATTCAAAACTACCCAAACGTACCTTCGTATGAATTGAGGAGGTTTGGGGATTTAAAGGATGATGCTGACTGATGCTGATGTTGCGTCTCACAGTAAATACCCCAGATGTTTGCTATCTGTTCTTTAGTATAGCACTAAAAAATACGATGCTAATGTTGCTAAGAAACACTATAAATCAACAGTCACCAAGTTAGCTCAATGCTGCCTTTACTGTTGGATGCAGTTAAGCTTTTTCTAAGTTACTTACTTACACTATAGAAATGAACAAACCTCTTTTGATAGCCATGTGGACAACAGGTGTTGTGCCGAATACTGACCCCCCCCCTTCCACCACCACCAAATACATCCAGATGTTACAGAACATTCCTAATTCATACTTTGATAAAGTTAGTCTTGAATCTTGAGTTAACCCACATTTCTTACCTTACTGTTTACTGTTATTTGTCTCTGCTTGCACTAGCTAAGTTAACATTTACTTCACCTTGAGTTCGTTCATATCTCGTGAATTTTCATTGACATCAAACACCAGAACAGCAGCTAAAGCTAAAACTATCATTTTGGAATACGTGTTCAGGTTCAATTCTGTGGTGGAGACAGAATTTAACACACCACCTGCTGTCTAAAGCAGCTTCGCAGTGAGTTTCGTTTATTTTTATCGTCCACAGTATGTCCTAAACCACACTGACAAGTCTGCACCACCCAAAGTCTCTACCAGAATGCATCAAACTTGCATAATAATGTAATACAGGATTTTGACAGTTATTGTAATAGCTTTTTTATCAATACTAATCAATACATTATTTCTAATTTCATATATTAGTATTGATTATTATTGATAATATTACATTATTGGGTTTTAGTACTTTTGATTTAAGTGCAACATTTTGGGATTTCACTTCTGGGTATTATTACAGTTTCTATAATAGTAAGTGATGCAAACCATCTGCAAGGTTGAGGAACCAGGCAATTTAAGAGCAATTTAATGGCATTCCAATAGTTCTTTGAGTTATCATGGTTCTAAAATACCTTCAACCCATTGTCTTTATTAAAGAACCCTTGAAAAGGCATCTTGGAAAAGATTTCTTGGTTAAACCAATGACATTTCTCCTCACGTGAACATCTGGAATTGTAATGGTTCTACAATAATGCATTAATCTGCCTGTCATTGATATAATACAGTTTTTACCAATAATATTCCAATATGCATGTATAATTTGCGAAAATCCAATAACATTAATAAGTTTTATTACATTTTGGGGAAATTATTACAATATGAAGTGCTACAAACCATCTACAAGAGGTTCCTGTTGTATTGAAGAACCATTTTACCAGGCACCAGGCACCAAGCCTAATTTAAAATACCATGGATCATGGTTCATGATTCATGTCATGGTTCTACAGTACTTTCAAACCATTGCCTTTACTAAAGAACCCTTGAAGATTCCCTTTTTTAAAGAGTGCATGTTTTGATTTCTTCCTCAAAACAATTACCTTTTTTCTGACAGGAACATCTGGATACTATTTCTTTAAACACTGCAGATATTTGAGAAGCAGAAGTGGTTAAACTACTCTCATAGTCTGAGCACTGCACACTTAGCACGTTTAGCGAAGTAACTAGTGGCTAACTGTCTGCTTTCTATGAAGACATCACCGCTAGTCATTTTAGTCCTTAGAAAAAAAAAAAGAAGCCCATGTCATGCCTGTCCATAGCAATCAGGCCATACCAAACGCTGAGCGGTAAAGAGGGCTTCGGCTCGTTCGATTTAATTAAACTGGATTTAACGGGTCTGGGCAGCACTGCGGGCAGCACGGCCGTGGGAGGTAGGGAAAAAAAGCCACCGTCCTTATCCAACACTTCCGTGACTTTGAAGGCGGGACTGAAACGAGGTTGAGTTTAAAGCGTCTGTGGGGGGTCCGATTCCTTTCAGCAGTCCCATGCGCTGCAAAGTCCTGGTTTTAAATGATGCATGTTTATGAGGAGATTAATAGAGGGGTGGTTGTAAAAATAAATAAATAAATAAATAAATAAATAAATAAATAAATAAATTCACAGCTGCTTTAAGGGCTTCTTTTCCTCGGATCTGAGGCCGAGGTGGGGAGCGATGTCCCCCTTTGTACGACGGGTTGATACACTACACTCCATAAATCCGGTCTGATTGCGAGGTGCTTTCATCATTGTTTTTTGAGCTATGAATGTGGCTTGTCAAAGGGGACTTTGTCTCTCTCTCTCTCTCTCTCTGTCTCACTCTGTTCCCCCACTTCCGGGGACGATATTCCCTCCTAAGCGAAGCGGCCACGGGGCCTCCTGGAGCCTAATCGCATTATCGCGCTGCTAGATATGGAAACTGTGTGGCCTCTCGAGGCAATTACCGCGTGTTACATCGCAGATTAGCGGCTTAACCACGCCATGGGCTGGTTTTGATCAAACTTCCCAATCAAAAACGTTAAATAAGTCATTCAAACCCATCAGCCTCGGGGAACGCACGCTCAAGCTGAAGTGCTCGGATTGATTGGACTAAATGCAATTTGGAAATCATTTTTATTCGAGAGCGTATCAAACGCAGGATTGGAAGAGCTAAAAATCTTCTCCTCTGCAAAGCAGACCAGACCTGGCGAAGAGGGAAAGATCCTCCAGCCGAAGCCTGGCTGAATTCTGAACATTTTTCCCCTGGACACACTGACAAGTTGGGTTGTTTTTTTTCCCTTCTTTCCTTCTTTCCACACTCATGCCCCAGATTTCGAGCAGTTGGCTGGTCCAGACGTGTTAGGATAACTCACAGGCGATTCGCACGTAAGCCTTTTGGCTCTTCTGGGTTCCTGTAGTGCTCCAGGCCACACACTGACACCAGTAATCCTCCAGGCCGAAGATTTTCTCCACCTGCTGCCTGGAGATGTCAATCTTCACCTGCATCACAGGGAGACCTACAGAGAAGAGGAGAGGACACATATAAACATGGTTAACTCTTTAATACCAGGGCAACTTTCGACTGTTCAGGTTTTAGACACCTAAGCCCATTATTTCAGATCATGTCTCTCAGCAATTTTCAGCAGTTTTTACTGTAAACGCTCCAGATCCCATCAGAACAGATAAAGCAGCTGATAAATCCAGTAAAAAGGAGAAACAAGAGCTTCTCATTCTGAAGAAAGAAAGTAGGGAGAGATCTTGTCGGTGAGCTAGTCTGAAGAACAGAGCTCGGTTCCTCCAGGGTTCTCCTGGACGCCCCCCAGTCCAGCCAGCACAGCGTGGAGGATGTGTTCAACTCCATCATCATCATCAGCAGCAGCAGCAGCAGCAGCAGCAGCTCACCTGATTTACCATCATTAAGCCCTGATTTACCACCAAACCAGGTGTTGATCTGAGGAGAACTCTAAATAATACTAGACTCCATGAGGAGAACTTTGGAGATGTTCTAATGATGAACTTGACTTTCTGAAGGAGTGTTATTATTAGTGTTTATTCTAATATCAGTGTTTTATTGAAAAAAATAAACACTTACTGCTCAGCTTTTAGCTCCATAAAGTATCATAACTGTAATAGAGAAGGTGATGTGTGGGAAGCATTTCTGACAAGAGCCAAACTATGATGTTCTAGACGACTGGAGGGTCAGAACATCTTCGAAACATCAGGCAGGTCTTGTGTTGTGTTCCTGGTAAGCAGTGCTCAGTACCTACCAAAAGAGCTCCAAGGAAGGACAACTGGAGACCTTGGAAAGGCTCATTGATGAAATCCATGAAGAGACTTCTTAAAGGGATCTGCTGCTAACATCTTGGTGTCAGATACCACAGGACGCCTTCAGAGGTCTTGTGGAGTCCATCCCTCAACAGATCAGAGGTGTTCCACAACATTAGGTAGGTGGTTTTAATGTTATGGCTGTTCAGTGTACTTGAACATTTCCAGAAGTACACAGTCAGGGGTTTTTGGACAGCGTGAACATCTGCTTTGTGGGGTTGCCAATGATGATGTTTTTTTCCCATGTTGATCGTGTACGCTTCCACACGAATGAGGCAGTGACGAGACGGTGCCTTATTAAAGCCTAAATGAATTCCGAATGAGAAGAAAAAGCTTAAAAAATCATAAAAACGCATTCCATATTGTGACAATCTGTCAGCCACCCCGGCTGATTGAGTAATCTCCACACGAACAGCGTGAAGCCGTCCGACAGCATAATTCCGTTTTTGACAATTATGAATGAACGTCATCAGAGTTAAGCAGCGAAGAGCAGCCGTCACGCATTATACATTCTTGTATTGGAAGGAGGGTGTGTGTGTGTGTATGTGTATGTGTGTGTGTGTGTGTGTGTGTGTGTGTGTGTGTGTGTGTTTTCAGCAAAAGGCGGGCTAGTGGTGGTGGCTGGGGGTGGGTGGGTGTGTGGGGGGGGGTAGGCAAAGATAATGCAATGAAAAATTATCTCACTGGCTCTGTGATATCTTCCCTCCAGCTATCGCTCATCTCTTAATACAAAAGCTTGACCTTGAAGATGCCCACGTCTCCCTCGTCCCATCCCACCATCCCCCTTCTGCCGTCTCTCTCCTTTTCTTCTCCAGCCTTTTGTCTCTCTCTCTCTTTCTCTTGCACTTAAGAGGCTTTACTTTTCTTGCACATGTTGAGGCTTCATGGACGTTTGCCAGCTCCTCAGGAGCTCAGCGGTTGGATATTTTACAGACCATCGTGTTGTGACCCACATCTCCATGCTAGGGGCTGTGCAGGCCGTGCCCGGTGGGTCTCGCCGCAGGTGCGTGCAGGTGGCCTTGGCAGTATACTTGTATGGCAACAGGGAAGCGAGGCAGAGCCGCCGCCGGCACGCTATATAATATTACGCTGTGATCCAACTTAATCAGTATCTGCAGCATCGCATCTGTATTGAACTGGTCCTTATCATGGACGACGTGTTTGATGCAAGTAGCTGTACTTAGAAAAGTACAGGGGGAGGTCTCAGAACAAATGAGGTGGTGATCAGGACCAATGACAGTCATGGGGAGGTCTCCCAGTCGAGAGGAGGCTGTGAAACAAACCTGAGGGTGATGAGGACCAATCACAGTCAGGGGGAGGGTCTCAGAACATTTGAGGCAGTGATTAGGACCAATCACAGTCAGGTGGATAAGTCTCAGAACAAATATCATGGTGATCAGGACCAATCACAGTCAGGAGGAGGTCTCAGAACACCTGAGGCAGTGATTAGGACCAATCACAGTCAGGAGGAGGTCTCAGAACATCTAAGGCAGTAAACAGGGCCAATCACAGTCAGGAGAAGGTCTCAGAACATCTAAGGCAGTAAGCAGGGCCAATCACAGTCAGGAGGAGGTCTCAGAACATATAAGGCAGTAAACAGGGCCAATCACAGTCAGGGGGAGGTCTCAGAACATCTGCGGCAGTGATTAGGACCAATCACAGTCAGGAGGAGGTCTCAGAACATATAAGGCAGTAAACAGGGCCAATCACAGTCAGGAGGAGGTCTCAGAACACCTGAGGCAGTGATTAGGACCAATCACAGTCAGGTTGATAAGTCTCAGAATAAATATCATGGTGATCAGAACCAATCACAGTCAGGGGGAGGGTCTCAGACCATCTGCGTCAGTAATTAGAACCAATCACAGTCAGGGGGAGGGTCTCAGAACATCTGCGGCAGTGATTAAACAGTGAGTTCTGTTTAGCAGTTGGTGCACACCATTCCAAACACACTCATACAACTGGGTAATCATGGCTGCGATTGGTCACAACCACAGACATATCCCGCCCATTCGGCCTCCAGCAGTTTAGAGAGCCTATTCACACTGAAGTGACCGAGGCAGTGTGCAGTGTCCTGAACGAGACACAACACAAGGCGCTTGTGATTGTGTCAGCCAATAAGAGGAGAGATCATTTCCGAATATCGGTGTGTATAATTCCGAGGGAGAAGGAAAGAGGTTGGTCGTGCAAAAATAAACGACTGGTTTTGAAGCAGAAAACAGCTCAAGCGTTAGAAGTGCTCCTCAGGGAGAGAATTACAGTACATGAGATATGTAGGAGATGGGCCCTTTAATTCTATTTGTGGCAGTCTGTTGGAGGGGAATAATAGGCAAGAGAATGATGTGGCATATTGGAAAAGGAAAAAAAAATCACACACACACACACACACACTCATACATACGAACCCACACCTCATAATGACATGCTGGCAGACTGGAGGAACACGTGATTACTATTAGATCTGAACCTGTCTCACTCGGAGTGTCAACAACCCAATTGGTTTCTCCCTGCTTCCAGCAAATCCAGCCTCCACTCCTGCAGCTGAAGCACATGCCGGCTCTGCCGCCGCAGTGTCTGAGAGAGGGTATGTGTATATGCAGAGCGCGTCATGCGAAATGTGACGCTTTTTCGACTGTATTAATTACCATTCGCCACAAAACGCGAAAGACAATTATTACGAGGGCTCGGCTCTGAAATGCTTTGAGTGAAAAGCCATTTCAAACCCTGATTGCTTTTGTAATTGCATCCCGTTTCTTTGCCTCTCTTTTTTTTTCATATTTACATCAAATTTTATCCAGAGCTTCCCCCGAAACCCTTCGAGATTCAACGTCTGGACAAAAGAATGTCGTATAGCTGTAAACAACAGTGGCAGCAACAACGGGGTCCTCAATGGGGTCCTGACAGCTGAATTCTGAATTCTCTACTAATTTTATTCCAATTGAATAAAGTTTTTCCTCTCGAATTTGATCAAATCAGCGAGACAAGAATGTGTAAACACTGATGCCGACAACCTGTGTTGATGCGAGGCTACGTTCGGTGACTGAGTGCCATTCAGTTTCCATGAGTGCCATGGAGGACCACTTAGCATTTAGTATTACACCCAGAACGAGCCCACAAAAAGCTGTGGTAGATAAGGAGCTTGCAATTTACACCAAGTAGGACAGTCTTTCTAAAGGAAAGTTTTGACAAGACAAACAAACAAACAATGCCGGTCGTTCGTTATCACAGCTAATGCCACTCATAACTCTAATAATTATTATTATATTCCCCAAATACTTAAATCCAAGTATTTCTCACTGTACAGCGAAATGTGTCCTCCACATTTGACCCATCTGTAACACACTAGTGATCTACCCAGAGAAGAGAAGTGGGCAGCCAACTCCAGCAGCCTGTGAGCAGAGACAGTTGTGGCAGCGGCAGCTTGCTGAGCCCGGGTATCGAACCCATAACCCTGTCATCAATAGCTGGGAGCTCTGACCGCTGAGCCACCGCTGCCAACAGCAGCAGCCACGGTGGGGTCCATAGTAAACAAGCTGTGTTCACACTTCCAACACTGTTCGGTTTCCCTGAGCACCACAGCGCACCACTTAGCATTTTGCCACAGCGAGACCTCAAGAACCCTAGTAGTGCTAGATAACATGGTGTGAAATTTACACCAAAAAGCCGGTCATTCTAAACTAAAGTTTAAGATGAACATAGACTAAATGTCTGTTACCTCAGCTAACGTTATTAGCCTAGCGTGTTTTCACCTCAGATCATCTGACTGGAAAATAGTGAGTCTCATTTAGCTAGTTAGCTAATACAAAAGCGAGCTCAGTCAGGTTAAATAAAACCAGATAAATTCATAAATGATGGTGAAAGTTCAATTAAATGAATTAAAATACATTTAAACATATATTAAAATTTTAAGAATATTTTAAGAAGTTTGACTCCTTTTTTATTCTGAATTTTTGGAATTTGAATGCAGTGTCCCGCACAAGTGTTTATTTTAGTGACAAAAAAATAATTAGTACACTTCTATATATCTGTGTTAATTTGTTATATTATATAAAGTAAAGTTGAAGTCAATCCTGATGCCTTAAGTCTCTCGCACATTAGGTGAGGTATACGGTTTATTAATGTAGCAATGGTATCGGATCGGTATCGGGTATCGACCGATATGCAGAGTTTATGTATCTGTATCAGTATTGGAACTGAAAAAGCCAGATCGGTGCATCCCTGGTCAAAATAATCGACAATGGCAAGTTTGTGCAAATCTGACCGAACTATTCTGCCGAACTGTTCCTTTAAAGCCCACTTTTACTGCCTGGCAGATAGAGCTGCATGATAAGGCATAAAACTCAGCAGTGTGAATGTTTAAAACGAGTGATTAACCAGGGAGCCGAGGCTCGGGTTGGAAAAGCCATTATAATCTTCACCCTGGAGCCCTGAGCTAAGGTCGCTTTGGCAACCTTCCCTGTGGGACGGGGGAGGTCAGGCAGTCAAAGCGTAATTGAAGCAAAGACAGAGGGCCGCATTTGAGATGCAGACGGAGCCGGGAGCTCCCCATCACCCACGGATGGCACATATCGCTTCCGTACCCACACAAACTCATTAGGGGCCGGAAAAGACCGAAAGGGCCCTAATAGAGCCTTTACACTTAAAGGGCCGATTTAAAAATTTTTTTAGCTTACTTAAAAGTGTTGCTTGTTTAGTCAATACAGTCCATTTATGCTAATTAAGCTTATTATTATTATTAATGTTATTATTATCGTCTGTTGTGATGTCACAAAAATACCCTAATTGAAGATACAGCTGCCTGTCCGTCGTATAACGGTTTAGCCCGGCCACATTCTTACTGAAGTTAAAAGCTTTCTGCTTTCTGATTGAGAAACAATACATAGGCCAATCAGAACAGAGCTCATTTACATATACCTACATTAAAGGTATAGTAGCATAACCTGACAAGGACAGTGAGAGGCCCGTTAAAGGAATCCTGTCCGTTTTTTGATACGTAAACATGTGCAAACATCATACAGTTTTACATGTCCAAATGTTTGTGGACACCCCTCCCCCCACACAGAGAAGGTCTGCCAATAGAATAGGACCCTATGGAGCAGTTTAGCCCCGTAGTTTAGGTATGTAGAACTTACGAGCAGCATTTCAGGTTGCATTGAAATACAGGTCAGCCAATCAGAACAGAGCTCATTTACATACCTGTACATAAAGATACACTGTAAAGTAGTCAGGTAAATGAATTGTGACTGTTTTCTGATGTTTAGATCTGGATAATACTCATATTTGGGAGGCTAACACCCGGCAGCTGCAGGATACGGGCCCTTTGAAGCGCCCGGCCGATTTGCTGACCTGGGCTTAAGGGGGGGGGGGTTTGGGGGTGCAGCCCGGCAGAGTGTGGAGCGCTGTCTGGAGCGCTGAGAGGAGCGTTCAGACAGGCGATTAAAATTCCCCTGGAATTCCGGGGTTAAACCCAAAGCCGGTGCAGCTTTCATTCCGATGCGGGGTGGGGGTATGGGGGGGGGGTTCTATTCCTGGGCCATGGCTCACAAAGCCAGGAGGGCTGCTGGTGAAGCGAGACCCCTCTCTCTCTCTCTTTTCCTTCCTCCCTCTCTCTCTCTCTCTCTTGCATCTCTTTACCTCTCTCTCTCACTTTCTCTCTCGTTTGGTTCACCTCATCGCTCTCTGTCTCTCTTGCTTTTATTTACCCCTCTATCTCTCTCTCTTACGTCTCTTAGTCTCTCTCTCTTCTCTTTCTCGCTCTCCCTATTTTCTGTTTCTCACTTCTCTGCCCCCTCTTACTCTCTCCCTTGGCTTGTAGTGTCTCTCTCTCATTTGTTACTCTCTCTTTCTCTAACTTGTCTTTTCCTTGTTCTCTCTCTCTCTCTCTCTCTCTCTCTCCTGCTTCTGTCTCTCTTCCTCTCTCTCTCCCTCCACGTTTAATGTCTCTCTCTCATTTGTCTCTTTACCTTGTTTTGTCTCTCTCTGTCTCCGCTGCTTCCCTTTCTCTTGCTCCTCTCTCTTCCTTTCACGTTTAATGTCTCTCTCTCTCTCTCTCTCTCTCTAACTCGTCTTTCCCTTTTTCTCTTCCTTCCCCCCTTCCTCTCTCTCTCTCTCTCTCTCTCTCTCTCTCACACACTCTGTCACATCTCTCTCCCCTGCTTCTGTCTTTCTAACTTGCCTTTCCTTAGTTCTGTCTCTCTTGCTACTCTCTCTCTCTCTCTGTCTCTGTCCCTCTCTCTCTTCACTTTTAGTGTCTCTCTCTCATTTGTCTTACTCTTTTTCTCTTTCCTTGCTCTCTCTCTCTCTCTCTCTCTTCTCTAGTTTTTTTCATTCTTGCTCTTATTTGTCTCGTTCTCTCTCTCTCTCTCTCTCTCTCTCTCTCTCTCGCATCTCGTTACCTCTCTCTCACTTTGTCTCTTTTGCTTCTCCCCATTGCTCTCTGTCTGTCTTGCTTCTATTTACCTCTTTTATCTCTCTCACCCTTTTGCTTCTCTCTCTCTCTCCTTTATGTTTCGGTCTCTCTCTCTTTCTCTAACTTGCTTATCTCAGTGTCTCTCTTGTTCCTCTCACTCTCTCTTTACTTTTAGTGTCTCTCTCTCATTTGCCTCACTCTTTTTCTGTAACTTGTCCTACCCTTGTTCTCTCTCTCTCTCTCTCTCTCTCTCTCTCTCTGAGTTGCTGCTGATTAAGCTCGACATTTTCTCCCCTCTGCTTCTTGAAATTCTGCACTGTGTTTCTCTCCTGTATTACCCAACACACACACACACAAACACACACACAAACACACACACGCACACACACACGCACACACACACGCAGAACCTTGAGCTGGAATAATGCTCCTGACTGAGAATGATGGAACAGAGGAGAGGCGGAGCTGTGGAGCTCCAGAGACGAGCAGATAGAAGAATGGAAATGAAAATACGGAGCGAAGCGGATCTGGGCTGCCCGTCCGGGACCGTGCCGCTGATCAGTTCGGAGATTTGAAGCGTAAACAAGTCAGACTCACTTTAAATTAAACTGCTTAAACTGACCATCTGGGACAGGAACAGCACCGGCCCGGCAGCGCTAGCGCTGAAACAGGTGTTCTGGCCGCGGCCCCGAATCCAAGCTGCTTATCTGAGACAGGAGTTCATTAACACCTCATCCCTCAGTCAGCCTCAGATCTGACCAGGCTGATCTTAATGTGGGACCCGTGTGTGTTCCTGTGTGGTGTGTGTATGTCATAAAGCCGGATCCACAGTCCTGCCCGACATAGACACACCTGCCTGAACTGGTCAAACCGCGGCTGGCCTCGACCCCAGACCTCAGTTAGCTGACTCTGACGGGACCAAAAGCTGAGGCCTATCAGCTCCCTGTGAACGAGACTGAGGCCACGGGCCTTCTTTACAGGGCTCCCCTTCCTACTTAACAAGGCTCACATGGGTGGAACACGGGCTCGGTGGGGTACTGGACCTTACCCGGACCTTATTTGCGTATATTAAAGGCACAGTGACAGCCTGCTCGATTCTAATGGGCTCAGGTTGGAGAATGGTCAAGCAGGGCTGAATTACAGCAGTTTTTTTTTTCGGCACACGAGCCCACAGGCTGGTCATTCACGGCTACATTAAACAGTCCTGCTGTTATGAAACACCCCTCTTATTTAGGACTAAATATGAACGAAAATCAATAAAAGCTCTAACATCATTCCCACTCACCCAGCTCGATCCCTCCTGTGATGTATCATGAAGACTGTGCGGCACATTACAGCTATGCTAAACAACACCCACAGTACACTGAGGCCCACTGCCCTCTCTTCTGACTGGTAAATAATGACCACACTGTTGGCAAAACCTGAAATAGATGTATTTAACAGGTTACCAGCACACTCTGTCTCAGCATCCCACGCTGGTGAGCAGCCTTACAGAATCATCAGAGGTTCTGCAGGTTAGTGTGATGTGGAACATTTAGTGGGAGCTGCTAGTAAAATACAATCAAATCCAATCAAATCAATCTGAAACCATAAAACCATGGTAAACTATGAAGCATAAAAGCAGTATTACAGTAAAGATGTTAAGATGTACGGTGAAGGTAAAGATGCTATTACTGTCACTACTACTACTGATAATAATAATAATAATAATAATAATAAACATGCTACTACTACTACTACTAATAATAATAAACATGCTACTACTACTACTACTACTACTAATAATAATAATACATAATAATATTAATAATAATAATAGTAATACATAATCATATTAATAGTAATAATAATAATAATAATAAACATGCTACTACTGCTACTACTACTACTAAAAATAATAATAAAAATAATAGTAATACATAATAATATTAATAGTAATAATAATAATAATAATAATAAATATGCTACTACTGCTACTACTACTAATAATAATCATCATCATAAACATGGTACCACTGCTACTACTACTACTAATAATAATAGTAATAATAAACATGCTACTACTACTAATAATAATAATAGTAATAATAAACATGCTACTACTACTAATAATAATAATAGTAATAATAAACATGCTACTACTACTACTACTACTACTAATAATAATAAACATGCTACTACTACTACTAATAATAACAATCATGCTACTACTACTACTACTAATAATAATAATAAACATGCTACTACTACTAATAATAATAACAATCATGCTACTACTACTAATAATAATAATAGTAATAATAATCATGCTACTACTACTACTACTACTAATAATAATAATAATTATGCTACTACTAATAATAATAATAAACACGCTACTACTACTACTAATAATAATAATCATGCTACTACTACTACTAATAATAATAATAATAAACATGCTACAACTACTAATAAAAATAGTAAGTAATAAACACAGAATGGATGTGCAGCTTAAGTGGTTTTCACTTTTAGGTAGTTGCTAGGCTGTTGCTAAGTGGTTGTCAACGTGAAACTAGGGTGCTTTTTCTAAGGTGTTGCCAGGTGGTTTACTATGGTGTGGCTGTGTGGTTGCTATTGTATCCCAGGTGGTTGCTATGGTGTTGCTAGGTTGCTAAGTTGTTTACTCATTGCTATGCTTAGTGTTGCTAAGTTGTTGCTGTTGGGGAGCTGCAATGCTGTTGCCATAGTATCCTAGATGATGCAACGATGTTGCTTTGGGGTTGTTATGCTGTTAAGTTATTGATAGGTTACTTAGTGGTTGCTAGGGTGTTGCTATGGTAACCCAGTGGTTGCTACATTCCTGCTAGGTGACTGCTGTGGAGTTGCTAAGTTGTTGCTAGATGATTGCTGCGGAGGTTGCTCAGTGGTTGCTATGGTGTTGCTAAGTTGCTGCTAGGTGGCTGCTACAGTATCCCAGATGATTTCCCCCGCCATCATGTTCTCTTTTAAAAAGAAGGGGCAACAGCAAGCTTGCTCAGAGCCGGAACCCATTCAGGGGGAGTCGGGTCTGCATTTATAAATGATGTGTGTACATGAAGACCCTCCAGACCCCCGGATAAACATCACTGGGCTCGTTCCTCGGCGAGACGTTTCAGGGTTTGTCTCGGCGAGAGCCTTTTATTTTTCTGGCTCGCTCTTGTTTTTGCTGCTGCTGACCTCAATTCCACGAGGGTCATTTGCTTATCAAAGGCACGGGCTGAAGCTGGCAGGTTAGAGTGTGTTTTCATTGTGACCGGGGAAATTCAATTAGGACCCCGAGCAGACGGACAGGGTGCTGAGATTCATCAGCGGCGGATCTGGATCGAGGCAGACGACTTCCAACGGACAGCTGTGAACCTCTCGTGCAGAGAGGGCTCGTCATGAGGAAAAGCCCCACTTTTATCACCCCCCCTCCTCCTCCACCCACTCATACACTGAGCACTTCTGCAATGAGGCACCGCACCAATACACTTGACCTTACAGATAATGAGCACCATCACCTGCATTATCATCCCAAAGGCAGAAATGATGTTTATCATTAGCTCTGCATTACAGCGGTAAACAAACAATGCATTTAAAACGCATTAACGGTCCGGCCGCGGTAAATAACGCCACAGCCAGCGTTAAATATATTCCCTGCGTCGTTTGACTAACAATCGTACGCTTTAATTGCATTATTGTGTCTCGAGCTGTGCCGTCTCCATAATCGCCGCTCACGTTTCTATCTACTTCCCCAGCCTGAGTGAAGATCCCAAACGGTGAGTAACTTCCAGACGTGGCTGATGCACACCGGGAGAGGAGCAGCGGCAGCCAGGCTGATTAATGCTGGCTTTCCCAGCAGAGACATCAGAGGTACTGAATTCCTTTAAGAAGAACCGCTGGCGGTTGCTATGGTGTTGCTAGGTAGTTGCTATGGTATCCCAAGTGGTTGCTATAGTGTTGCCAGTACTTGCTAGCAAAACCATAGGTGGTTGCTATGGAATTTCTTAGGTGTTGTAAGGCGCAACCAGGGTGTTTTTGCTAAGGTGTTTCTAAGGTGTCCCAGGTGGTTGCTAGGTTGTTGCTATGGAGTTTTTTATGTTGCTGAAATGTCCCGGTTGCTATTGTGTTGCTATGTTGCTGCTGGAACAACCCTAGGTGGTTGTGATGGATTTGCCTAGGTATTGCGAGGCTGTTGCTAGACCAAAACCAGGATGTTTTTGTTAAGATGTGACAACAGGTCATTGCTGTGGTGTTGCTAAGTGATTGGTAGGTGGTTGCTATGGAGTTTCTTATGTATTGCCAGTGGTTGCTAGGCAGCTGCTACAGCATCATTGTTAGGTGTTCCAAGTTGTTGCTGTGTCCGCTAAAGCCCAGGGGGTTGCTATAGTGTTACTAAGTGGTTGCTATAGTGTTGCTATGCGGTTGCTAGCAAAACCTTAGGTGGATGATACGGAATTGCTTAGATGTGCTTAGAGGTGTTTGCTAGATCAAAAACCGGCGTTTTTTTTTATAAGGTGTTGCTTAGGTGTCCCAGGTGGTTGCTGTGGTGTTGCTAAATGGTTGCTAGGTGGCTGCTATGGAGTTTTGCATGTGTTACCAGTTGGCTGCTAGACCAAAAACAGGTGTTGCTAAAATGTTGCTATGACATCCCAGGTTTTTGCTATGGAACTGCTTCATGGCTACTAAGACATGGCTAGGTGGTTGCTAGGCAGTTGCTACAGCATCATTGCTCAGGTGTTCCAAGCGGTTGCTGTGGCAGATGCTATGGAGTTGCTAAGTGGTTGCTTGGTGTTCGCTACAGTGTTGATAGGTGGCTGCTGTGGAGTTGCTTAGTGGTTGCTAAGGTGTTGCAAGGCCGCTGCCGCAGCATCCCAGGTGATTAGTGTGTCAGTAATCGCTGTTCACACTCTGTCAACAGTGAGGGACTCCCAGACGCAGGCGATAGTAATACTGTTGTTAAAACGGTCTCCAACAAACCGGAGCCCCAGACTCGGGATCAAACGCGAGGCTGTGTACCAAACGGACAAGGCGCTTTAGGGCTAGATATCAAAGCAGTCTGGCGCTCATAATCTCTGCAGTGTGGTGTGTGTGGTCCGGGAGAGCCGTCAGGGGAATAAAAATCTGAGCTGCTTTCTCCTCTAAAGCTCTAATGAGATGCAGTCTCCGAGGGGTCGTGTGGGTGCAGCTTCTGAGGACGCTGATCTGGGATCAGTTGCTGCCTTTCCTGCCCGAACCCTTTTCTCAAGAAATACTTTCAGTCAGTTTCTAACAAAGCGTAGCAACAACAGAGCTGCAGAGCTGAGGAGCAGTCTGCAGAACTGTGGAACAGCGCTCGGTCTGTCTTCTTTCATGGTTAGAGGGAAGCCAGTTGTGGAATAGCCCAGCGTCGGGAATCAAAACCCACACTGAATTCTAGTTTAAAATAAATAAATAAGAACAAACACGGACATTCAAAAATAACACAGTATAAATTTACATTGATTCCCTTTGCATACTGCTATAATAACAGATCCCTGATATGACAGCAATTTGTAATTAGCTAATAGTTTGTTAACAACTCTTATCAATATGTATCAATTCGCATCAATAAATGCATACATACATACATACATACATACAAATAGTCAATTATTACATCAACTCATTAAACCCTGTATGTGAGTTAGAATCCTGACGACTAGATTACTGTCATGCCTGATGTAAGTTACACTGGCCCTAAAATAGAACCCTGTGGGACTCCACAAAATATGCTAAACTTAAATGCCAATCAAATTATTAACAATAGTTTCTGTATTAGAATCAATAACAGAATAATTAGGACTAAAGGGGATAAATACGGAAATCTAATCACAATATTATTTATTTAAATAATTACAGAATTTATAATAATAATTAAATACATTAATGTTTAATGAATGTCAGTTTTTTAAGGTGCTTTTTTTTACTTTATTTTATTTTTAATCCTCAAAACGGAAACTTTGAAGAATGAGGAACAAAAACCTTCTTAACTTTCAATGTCAAAGTAAAAAGATGTTATTCCAGGTCATTTTGGAGCATTTCTATTGGTCCAATTATCATGAAGTTCTGACGTAATGTAAAGAACAACTGCCAGATTCACATTATTACAATTGACTGCATTGAATTATGGTAAGGCATATAAGGCATATGAGGCATATAAGACATATATTAATAACCCATATTGATGGATAAAAATCAATATTAAAACAGTATACATTTTAAAAAGTCTAGAAAAACAATGATCAAATTTTACTGCAGTATTAATTAGTGGAGTAGAATATAATTGCTGTTGGAACAAAACCTCATCAACATTTTTTTTTGTTAATTAAATATAAATTATATTCACAGTCCTTTTTATGTACTTGTAATTTCATCATGAATGAACCAACAGGAGTGGTCAACAATTACTTCCACTGAAAGTTAAAGCTTTTTTCTGTCTCCTGTAAAGTTACCATTTTTGGACCAAAAAGTGAATAAAGAAGGTTCAAAGAATTCTGGGAAGTAAACAAATGTCTGTTATTCGATGTTATTCAGTGTTGTCACATTTGTATTATGTAACGCCCCACCGAAAATTGTCCAACCAGGGTCTATATTGTTCTAGTGGTCGCTAGGCAGATATATAGCCCAGAAAGCACTTCCATTGGCTAGGCCTTCAGGATCTGGACTGAAAACCAAATCCATCAGATTAATGGTGTAATTAGAAACTGACGGAAGGAATCCACCAATCACATTTTGATATCCATTGTGTGGTACCAGCTACAAACTTATAAAAAAACAACCCTCTAAGCCTTCTGGTGTTTTAGTTAGGTCACAAATTGAATGTGAGTGGTGGTCTAATTCCCCCTTAACTGGGACTTTCTGCTTCCTCGCTTTCTGGAAACAGGCCTTCTCTCTGGTTAATGTTCACAGTACAGTAACACAGTGGATACACTGGACAATACCCAATACAGATATTAGTGGAGGTCATATGAGGGTGAAGGTGGCTCTGGGGTAAGAACATGTCTCTATAATCTAATCAACAACTTGGCGGCCCGGCTGTCTCAGTACCAGTTGGTTCTAGAGGAGCCACATCAGACAGAGCAGGAGCAGGGGTCAGCCCCAGTCAGTAATGCCCCAGTCTGGGTCAAGGCTTGCTTTTAGTCTTGACAGTTTGTTGAAGCCGAGCTTTGATGGAACTGCCAATTTGCCACAACGAGTGCCACGTCCATGGCCTCACAATTGCACTAGGACTGCCATTAAAGAATATTCAAGGCTGGGGAGGCAGTATGCAGACATAACACCAATCAATCCAGGCCGATTCATGGCAATGCTTTCTCAAGGTGAACATGACATTCAGGTACTGTAGGTTCATCAAACAATGGACACCCTCTGGTTGACTACCATACTGTAAACCACAAGATCCACATGCCAGGCCTTCACTCTGATATGTACCTGAATAGCTCAAATATATGAAACCAGGACCCCAGTGTTCACCTTCCAAAGCAGGACAGGGGAAGTGAGATGCTGAGGCCAGAGAAGACTTGAGATACTTGAGAGATATGAGAGAAGTTCTCAAGCACCCCTGGATCAGAGTGTTGGGCCTTGCTCAATGGTCTAACAGTGGCAGTTCAGCAAACCTGGGTATCGAACTCACAACCATGTGATCAATAACCCTGTACTCTAACCACTAAAGGGGTCTGAGCTCAGGGTCAGCTATGCTGAAGCACCCCTGGATCAGAGTGTTGGGCCTTGCTCAATGACCTAACAGTGGCAGTTCAGCAAACCTGGGTATCGAACTCACAACCATGTGATCAATAGACCCCTGTACTCTAACCACTAAAGGGGTCGGTTGTCAGGATCAGCTATGCTGAAGCACCTCTGGATCAGAATGTTGGGCCTTGCTCAATGATCTAACAGTGGCAGTTCAGCAAACCTGGGTATCGAACTCACAACCATGTGATCAATAGACCCCTGTACTCTAACCACTAAAGGGGTCAGAGCTCAGGGTCAGCTATGCTGAAGCACCCCTGGATCAGAGTGTTGGGCCTTGCTCAATGACCTAACAGTGGAAGTTCAGCAAACCTGGGTGTCGAACTTCCTTCACTTCCATTCATTTTGGGATGTCTTCAATTAAAAGAAAAAAATAAAGGCAATATGGCTCTTGTCATTTTTTTAGGGAGACTGGATGTCCTGTCATTTGATCCACAAGCTTGACAATCACTTTGTACCTTCAAAATAAGCGCTCTTCTCTGACAGTACAGAAAATGATGTGACAAAACTGTGTCTCGGAAGACCGTGCTGTATGGTTTGAAGTAGAAGCTCCTCAATACTATAAAGCACAGAGTGTGTTTGCTTTATCCCTTTGACTGACAGACCTGAATTTAATAGGCCTAATGGGTTCGTTAAGTCCACGAGTCTGGAGAAGTTATGAGATTTACATTGGGCTTTGAATGTGGCTCAGCCAATAAGATTGTAGAACCGTAGGTGTACTGGATTTCAAAGAGTATAGAGGATGGTGATTGTTGTATAAATAGTAGGTGTGTGACTTTGGTTGAGGCGAGAAATGTCCAGATGCAGTTCTACACGATTATTTACCACCCTGTTACTTTACCTCAGGATTAAACACAGAACAGAGAGCAGGTGTGCTCTGATTGGTCGGTTGCATACATCTTTTCATTCTAAAGCTCATTTAAAAGGCATCACTGGAAGCAAGCAAATACTCCCAACTCCCAACAGGTCTGCCAAAATGTACCATTTGTGAGTTATACCTATGACTCGTATGCCAGATATTGGCAAAAAGGCTCATACAGATGGTGTTAGCACAGTGGTTAGAGCCCACGCCTCCAACCCAGCGCCTTTAAATACTCCGATGCTCGAATTGCAGCAGGGCCAGCAGGCAATCTCAGAGCCACAGTTCAGCACAGGTGTGAATGAGGTGATGCTGAGTCAACACACACCAGATACCTGCCAGCACTGTGCACATGAGCAAGCCTTTTGTGCTCCAGGGGTGCTGCACTCTGGCCCTGTCTTTGAATAGATGCATGAGATAGTTTGGAACCCTTACGACAGGGCTGTGCAGAGGCAGACAGTTCCACCTTGCCAGAGAAAACAGCAGTAAGTTTGACAATCGTCACATATCCCAGGTCCAAGTCCAGGATCAGAGTGTTGGGCCTTGCTAAAGGTCCTTAAAGTGGCAGTTCAGCAAACCTGGGTATCAAACTCGCAACCATGTGATCAATAGACCCCTGTACTCTAACCACTAAAGGGGTCTGAGCTCAGGGTCAGCTATGCTGAAGCACCCCTGAATCAGAGTGTTATGCCTTGCTCAATGACCTAACAGTGGCAGTTCAGCAAACCTGGGTATCAAACTCGCAACCATGTGATCAATAACCCTGTACTCTAACCACTAAAGGGGTCTGAGCTCAGGGTCAGCTATGCTGAAGCACCCCTGAATCAGAGTGTTATGCCTTGCTCAATGACCTAACAGTGGCAGTTCAGCAAACCTGGGTATCGAACTCACAACCATGTGATCAATAACTCAGGGGTCTAACCACTAAAGGGGTCGGAGCTCAGGGTCAGCTATGCTGAAGCACCCCTGGATCAGAGTGTTGGGCCTTGCTCAATGACCTAACAGTGGCAGTTCAGCAAACCTGGGTATCGAACTCACAACCATGTGATCAATAACTCAGGGGTCTAACCACTAAGCTCAGGGTCGGCCATGCTCTGTACCAGAGTGTTGGGCCTTGCTCAATGACCTAACAGTGGCAGCTTAGTGAACCTGGGTATCAATCCAACAACCCAGTGATCAATGACTCTGAGGGTCCACTGCAGATCAGAGCTCAGGGTCAGCCACGCTGCAGCACCCCTGGACCAGAGTGTTGGTCCTTGCTGAAGGGCCTAACAGTAGCAGCTTAGCCATCCTGGGTATCAAACCTACAACCTTGTCCAACTCTGGTCCTGGCTTAAACACCCCCAAGTCCCATCCGTGGAGACTCTACCTCACAACTTTCAGGACTTGAGGGATCTGCTGGAACGTCTATGGCTATCAGATGATTTAGTTACACAGGGCAAGTGCAGAGGTATTTTAGTGGGAGCTGTTGTTGTTTTTTTTCTATATTGGTGAATTAGATCGGTGGTCATAATGTGTGGGTCCACGGGTGTATTTCATCATCTGCTGTTTACATCTGAAGTGCATTATTATCCCACGTATATGAACCACCTTTGGCCTTGTGGTCCAAGCCCCCTTGAGGACTCTGTTTGTCAATGCCCCCCCCCATCCTTTCCTTCAGGCACTGGCCTCATTTGCCCAGCGGTAATCTATCCCTGCACACAGAGCAATCGGAAAAGTCCCTCAAGAAACAATCTCAAACCACACGGTGACACAAAACGGCCCAACTGTAATTTCTCCTCTGAGAGTATTTCAGGAGCTGGATGCTGGATAGGAAGGCCTGTCTTTTCATTCATTCATCTTCGCCAATGGCCCGGGATTAGGACTCTTATTCAAAGACGATCCATTTCAGGTGCGGATTAGAGGTATGAATGTACAAGCCCAATGACAGCTGTACAGATAAAAGTACAGCCGGTACCCTAACCTTGTGGTAACAAGAAAGGTCCAATTGAGGGAACACCCCCAGGAAAATCAATAGCCTGAAGCCGCTAGGAACGCAGCTGAAGCCCGTCAACTTCAGCGCTGCAGCGAAGCGCGACTGCTTTGCAATTAAAAGCAACAATTTCCCTTAACTGCCTCCCATTTACTAAAATAAGCAGCGAGCCAAGGTTAGCAGGGGTTCACGATGACACCTATCTGTTGATTGATTTTTTATCTAGCGCCATCAACGCCTCGCTATGCAGGTAGCGTGCTATTGGATTGCCAAAGTCAATTGTCTTTATCTGTTTACACTTTTCACGGTAAATTGGCCTTCTGAGAGCGCTGCGTTTGGTTTGTTATGTTATAAGAGCACAGTGTGACTATCATGACAGCACGTGTCACTATGCGATGACTGAAGCGAGACACGGGAAAAAAAAAAAAAGAGGCCTTTTTAGACGCACAGGTGTTCGCGGCTTTCCAGGCTGCGATAAGGTGTTAATTTGCCTCAGCAGAGGGTAAAGAAGCCACGGCGCTCGCTCCATCGGCCTGCACACCGCTGTGAAAGGAAGGAGGCCGCGCTTCTCGTTAGTTACATCTGAAAGTGTTTACAGCGCCTAGTGGAGTGGTGCCGGGTGATGTGATGACATTTGTGCATTCCTTTAACCCCTCGAATTCGCTGTTGCTGTCCCTGACGATAACGAGCTGATGTAGTCTGTTCTTGCTCAGGGCCTCCAGAAAGCAGTTCTGCTGAACGTGCAGAATCGCAGCGTTCAATCAACTCCGCACTAAGTAGAAGAGGAGATGTTTTATTAGGGTTTGAATTGGAAAACAGATGATTTCCATTAAAAGGGGAGAACCACTTCCTTGAGTCGACAATGCTCTATTAGAATCACTGCCACTGTCGCAGGAATCTTGAAGAACCCCCTTTTATAAGGGTGAGGAATGTAGAAGTGTACCCCTGGTCTAGCTGGACTAGCTGGTTGACCAGCTAAGCTCTTGACCAGCATTGATGATGTTTTTGCTTGAGTTTGATGGTTTAACTGGTGGCGCCACAGGTAGGCGGGATTCAATCCTTGCTCCGGGTGTAAGTGTGTTTGGTGTGTTCTTTCTGCACGGGTTTTCTCCAGGTACTCTGGTCCTCCCAAAGACACACATGGCCTCTAGGTGTACTAGGTACTGGTGGACTGGTGCCCTGTCCAATGATAGTAGAGAGTATTCCTGCCTTGTACCCAATGATATTGGGTAGGCTCCACACCCACCATGGCCCTAAACAGGAGCTTGAAAAGCTTGAGCTTGAAAATGGATGAATGGATGGATGGATTGATGGTTTAGCTGGTCTACAATGGTAGCATGACCAACCTGACCAAGGTCATACCGGTTGACAAGTATGACCCAACTTGACCATCTTGGCCAAACTGTCCCACCAGTATGATCACCTTGACCGAACCTTCCCCAATCAGCCTTACCAAAGTAGCCAACCAGTATGACCAGCTTGGTCCTTTAGGTCATCCTATTAGGCCACCTATTCTATCAGTCTCAAATGAAAACATAGCCTACACTATGCTAACTGGTTTGCCAGTTTAACCAGCTGGGTTACCAGTTTCGCTTATGTTTTCCCCTGGATGACCAACGTTTCGACCACCTTGACCATCAAAAACCAACTTAGACCATCTGAAGCTTACGTACGTAGCTTTGGTACGTAGCTAAGCATCAGCGATTACCACTCACCTTTACACCTGTGTAAACAGGTGACAATAAAAGTGATTTGATTTGACTTGATTTGATTTTAATTGTCAAGATGATCGATGTTATGATGGCCTTTGGGAACTGGGCAAGCGAATAAACCCGTTCTGACTGGTGCCCAGTGTCTTTCATGCATCGTTAGCCTCGTTAGCATCCACGAACATGCTAAAGCACCCACAAACATTCTCAAAAAAAGTCAACATCGACTCCAAAGTCTCTCTAACACTCGCAGACCGAGGTTCGTCAGGAGATGATAATGAGTCCTGTACTGACAGCAGGCTCTCTGCTAACCCTCCCCCCTTTGATAAGCTCCTCGGGTAATAAATTAGCAATGCTACAGGTACACGCTAAGGGCGTCCATCTGGTAGCGGATAGCGCTGGAGCATCCGAAACCTCATCCGTACCGCTCTCTTTTCCAAACACCTTCATCTCAGTAGGTCTTTTAACCAGAAGGGGCTTCTGTCAGCAAGAAGCACTTAAGGTAATCCAATTAAAGCCTACGTGCCAGACGAAATATTCCAAATAGCTGCGAGCAGGGACCGAAAACGCTGAGAAACCAGCCAACATTCAGAAGAATCTCATCATTCCACAGTGCAGGAATCCAGAAGGTGTGATAACCCCTAGAAGTCACAGTCAGAAGTTCAGATCTAACTGTGTAATGGTCAGGAGAAAATGACCCCAGGAACAATGCAAAGCGAATGCTTGATGGTCTGGATTCCGAGGTTCCCTAGCGTTGCCGCACAACACCCTGCATGTACCTCTACGCTCTGTATGTAAAAACGTTCCACCAGTATGACCACCTTGACTGAACCTTCCCCAATCAGCCTTACCAAAGTAGCCAACCAGTATGACCAGCTTGGTCCTTTAGATCATTCTGATGGGCCACCTATTCTATCAGTCTCAAATGAAAACATAGCCAACACTAGCCTACACTATACTAACTGGTTTGCCTGTTTTACCGGCTAGGTTACCAGTTTAGGGTATGTTTTCCCCTGGATGACCAATGTTTCAACCACCTTGACCATCAAAAACCAACTTAGACCATCTGCCAGTAAAAATGTAAATGTAAATTGTAAAAATTTAGGCCCAAATATCCGTGTAGGCCAGACGTCTCCACCGGTGAGTGGGGGGTTCATAGTCCTGGCTCTGTAAATTTCTCTTCTCATGTTACATCCATGTCATCCTTATTTGAGCAAGTTGGCTGGGAAACAGCTCCTCAAACACATATAACCCCCCTCCCCTAAAAAATAACCTCCAAACACTACATGCATGTATTATACATGTACACTCCATTTCTTTTTCTTAGCTGGATGTGAGTAGCATTGTTGTGAGTAAGGCTTTGGCGCCCCCTCTGGCACAAAAGAAAAGTGTCTTAGACACACTGAATATTGATCTGTATACACCCGTGGATAAAAAAATACAATATGAATATTTTTGAAAAATTCTCACATGCAGTTTTACTTACTAAGTCTATGTACCACCCTGTTACTTTACCTCAGCAGTGGCTAGTTTACGCCACTGTGGCAGCATATATTGTAGCTTAGCCTAGCCTAGCGTAACCTGACCTAGCCTAGCTTACAACACTGTAATTATTTTTGCACATTTTTTTTTACTAAACTATTTTTTACAGTGTCCTCTACGTTCTTTTAGCCTTTAGCCTCGGGTCGACGCTTCTAGAGTCTAGCCTTCTTCCTTTTCCAGTCAGCCTAGCTTTAGCGCTTAGCTTACCCGAAGCAAGCCTTCGCATTTAGCCTTGAAAGGCTTTCTGTAGTGGGTTTGGGGATATGTGCATTGTGGGGCTGTAAGTAGCTATATTGAGTGTATTCACTGTTAGGTGCTGACGTGTAAACACCTGTGGCTTTAACCAATACGAATATCCTTAATGTTTTTTGACAATTTTGCAGTTCCAACACTACTGAAGCCGCTCTCAAACACGAGTCTGCGAGAGACGCTAATGGAAGTTGAAAGCGACGCGGGCGAACAGGCCACGGCGACACCAATCCGCAGTCTAATATCACAGCTTTCCTTTAGACTGCGGGCCCTACCACAAAAACCCTGTCAAAACAGCGCCCTGCCCGAAAAGCGCCCCTTCCGTCAGCACCTCGCACGTCTGAGCGGCGGAGACAAGCGGAGCGCTTCAGCCTGACAGCGAGGATCCGCATGCTTTGATATTTGCCGGAGCGCTCGGTGAGGGAGTGTGCCGAGGCGTTCCGCAGGGCTAACGCGCGCTGAGCACAAACTGCCAGTCGGACGCTTCCGCTGTCGATCAAAAATCTCCACGGACTATTTAGCCGTCACGTCTCCGCAGCCGCCTCCCCGTGGCTCCTCTATTTATAAACCAGGTGCTGATGAGCCCTGAGAAAACAGCGCACCTGATAGGTGATGAACACTGGGACCGCCTGGTAAGGAGCCCACGTTAAGTTCAGGGCTGAGGAAAGAGTGTCGCGATGTTTCGGCTGCTCTGAAACAATGGAAATTGTAGTGTGCTGATGTATATAATGATAATGACTATAGAATGACTATATAATGTAATTAATATTATATATTTATCACTGCATTTTTGGCTTTTGTGGCTGTTTGAGGTCATCATCCTGGTGCCCCTGTTGGTAGGAGCGTTTGGCATCTACACCAGAATCTATAAGAAGAAAGAGAGAGCAGCTGGGAGTAGGAGCTGTGTGTTCACTATAGAAGGATATTAACTGTAGATCTGGAAAATCATCCTAGACCAGTGTACCCAATCCATTGTACACTCCCTGGCCACTTTATTGGAAACACCTACCTTTATGAGCTCTACCTATAGTTACAGTTATAGTAACAGTCCATCTATAGATCATCTACATTTGCACAGAGGTTTCTTACACCCTCTACTTTATTCACTGCTGGTCAGTTTCTGACCATAGGACCACTGGTGACCTGATCTTTGGTGGCCCATTGATTATCACAGCAGTGGCGTTTACATGGTAGCAGTTATGGTAGAAGTGTATTAGACACCATGCTGCCTAGTGTCAGCCGTGGGCTAGAGAGAGAGAGAGGGGTATGAAGCCCCCAGGATTGAGCTGTGGAGCAGTGGAAGAACTGTGTTCACTGGTATGATGGTGGTGGAGCTCCATCCAGTACTTTTGGGATGAGTTGGGGAGGTGGGGTGGGGTGGTGATCATCCTCAACATCCTAAGCTCACTACCATTCTTGTCGCTGAAGGCAATCAAATCCTCACAGCAATGCTTCTTCTCCAAAATCTAGTAGAAAGTCTTCTTCCCTGGACAGTAGAGACAGTTACTCCAACAAAAGCAGGATCAGCTTGTTTTAACCCTTGATTTCAGAAAAAACAACCAATGGGAGGTTGCTATGGGAGGTTGCTATGGGAGTTTCCCATCCCATAGCAACCTCCTAGTATAACACAGTAAAGCTATTTGTCTTCGCTGATGTTAGCAAGTACACTTTCTTGTTAAGGATAGGATATCCTAGGATACCATAGCAACAGCTAAGCAACTCCCTACACCATAGCAACCACCTGGGATGTCATAGTAACTGCCTAGGAACGACCTAGCAACACTGTGACAACCACTAAGCTCCTTCATATCAATCACCTGGGATACCAGGTAACTGGGATGACCTGGGGTAACTGCCTAGTAAAGACCTAGCAACACCCTAGCAACCACTAAGCAGCTTTATATCAATCACCTAGGATAGCATAGTAACTGCCTAGTAACCACCTAGCTACACCCTAGCAACCACTAAGATGCTTCATATCAATCACCTAGGATACCATAGCAATCCCATAGCAACCTCCACCGATAGCACAGTAAAGCTATTTGTCTTCGCCGATGTTAGTAAGTAAACGTTGCTGTTAATCAGGTTATTTACTGTAATATCACTAACTATCGGGTAAAATCCGTCCAGTATGAACTCAAGCAGCCCTTTTTCTGCTCTGGGACACTTTGGCACCCTCTACGATCACTTCTGTTCACAGCAAATCATCACATTAGCATCAAATCAAAACACTAATACAGCTCATCTCCTGTGAAAGTGCGCCAACCTTTGTGCTGCGGCGCCGACAACCTACCGATCCTCTTGTGTAAATTTGTTCCGAATGAGAAATAAATGGTTTGGAATGGCTACCATGCTCCTGCTGTTGATCCAGATTGCATTTCCACACAACAACAAGGACGCCGCTCTTGACCAAAAGTAATTACTTACTCGCTGCGAGCTACAGGCTGAATTGAAATGGATTTGTGTGGGAGTGGACACTATGCTGAGGGATACCAGAGGCAGCTATTGTTGTTTATCCAACAGTGTTTAAATATATATATATAAAATAAATATAAAAACAAACCCGAACCCAAAAAAAGCAGAAGCAATTCCACTAATAGCAGATGACTTGACATCATCAAGCTTCTGAATCATCACGGCTCGAGGCTGACCTTTTTATTCCGTCTCGAGAAATGAGCGAGAAGCAAGCGGTGCAGAGCAGCTCCTCCGACCATCTCCACAACTGGAGTTCAGAGATATAATTAGGATGTTTTTTGGAGCCAAATTGACCGGCGCAACCCTGCCGGGCGAGCCGGCCGTAATGAAATCAGAGTTCAAAATGAGTTCCTGCGTGAAACATGCTCCTTCAAAAATGTGCTGATAGCAGGGATTCGAGGATGACATCAGTCTAGAGCTCACAGGGCTCCACTACAGGAGCGCTCGCTCCGTTACTCCTTATTTGTTAATTATTTAAGTCACAGTATTTATTATGGAATTACGGTTGTCCGGTTTGAGATTCTGACATCATTCCAGCTTCAGACTGCTCGGATGAATTGTGAAACTCGGGCCCGCGAACGGCTTTTAGATCGGATGCACGGTTTCCGCACAGCGACGGATTGGTGCACCCTTTTCATGACGATACAAATCCTGTAGTAACACCCAACCAACCACATGAGCTACCACAGCAACTACTTGGCAGCACACTCACAACCACCCAGGACACCATAGCAACCACTAAGCAACACCATTGCAACCACTATGCAATTCCATATGCAACCACCTAAGATACCAAAGCAACCTCCGTGGACACCATAGCAACTGCCTAGCAACCACCTAACAATCCCTTGCAACCCCCATAGCAATTCCACATTAATCACCTGGGAGACCATAATAATCCCCTAACAACCTTCTTGGACACCCAAGCAACTGCCCAACAACCACTTAGCAATCCCTTGCAACCCCCTAAGCAACTCCATACCATAGCAACTTCCAACACCCGAACAATGACCTAGCAACAACTTAACCCCATATCAAAATCCTGGAATACCATTTAGCAACCACCCGGAATATCGTAGTAACTGAGTAGTAGTCACCTACTAACATCCTAGCAACCACTAAGCAATTTCATATGCAACCACATAAGATACCAAAGCAACCTCCTTGGACATCCAAGCAACTGCCTAGCAACCACTTAGCAATCCCTTGCAACTCCCTAAGCAACTCCATACCTTAGCAACTGTCAACAACTGTCTAACAATGACCTAGAAACAACTTAACCCCATATCAACAACCTGGTATACCATTTACTAACCATCCGGGATATTGTAGTAACTGTGTAGTAACAACCTAGCAACATCCTAGCAACCACTAGGCAATTCATATTAGACATCTGGGATACCATAGTAACCACCTAGCAACACCATAGAAACCACACGGGATACACTAGCAATCCCATAGCAACCATTAAGATAATATAGCATCCTCTTTGCAAACCTCTAAGCTACTCTGTAGCAATCACCTGGGATACCAAAGCCACTGCCTAGCACCCACTAGCCAACTCCATAGCAATCACCTAGCAACTCCAGCGCAATCACCTGGGATACCAAAGCCACTCCTAGCACCCACTAGGCAACTCCATAGCAACCACCTAGCAACTCTGTAGCAATCACCCGAGATATTTAAGATACTGCCTAGCATCCACTATGGAACTCCATTGCAACCATCTAACTACCCCATAGTAACCACCTGGAATACCTGGGATAGTATCTGCCTATTAACCACCTAGCCACACCCTAGTAACCACTAAGGAACTCCATAGCAACCACCTAGCAACCATGTTTTCCCTCACTGCAAGTACACAAACGAGACAACTTGAATGTTTTTTTTTTTTGGTTTCTACTGGGATATCACCTGGGATACCAAAGCCACTGCCTAGCACCCACTAGGCAACTCCATAGCAACCACCTAGCATCCACTAGGCAACTCCATAGCAACCACCTAGCAACTCTGTAGCAATCACCCGAGATATTAAAGATATTGCCTAGCATCGACTATGCAACTCCACTGCAACCATCTAGCTACCACCTGGGATACCTGGGATAGTATCTGTCTATTAACCACTTAGGCACACCCTAGTACCCACTAAGGAACTCATAGCAACCACCTAGCAACCATGCTTTCCCTCACAGCAAGTACACAAACGAGACAACTCGAAAAGCTGTTTCTTTGGTTTCTACTGCTTCATCTAATCTAATCTAAACCATCTAATTCTGAGGATCGTTCTCTGGGCTTGTTCAGTAACGAGTGAAAAAAGCTTCTAAATCCACGTATTAAGAAAGAAAAATAATCATAAACAGAATCATAATGCTCACTACAGCAAGACAAAAGGCCTAGTAAACAGTACAACTGTACATCTCACCATCTGACCACAGGTCAGTTTCATCAAGACAGCCACCTCAACTGATTTCAAAAGGATAACGATTATTATTTCATATATATTATCCAGAATATCAGCAGAGCAGCCTGTAGTGTAGCATAGGCACAGGAACAGGCTTTCTGGATGACGTGGCAGTACGGGGGTGTATTCCCAGGACTCCATCACTTCAGCTACTTCAGCTACTGTGCGAAGTTTAAGGTTGAGGTTGGGCTCCCTCGAAAAAGGGCACGAGTTACGGATATACTCACAAATCTGCCTTTCAAGGCCGACACTTGAGAGGCCGAAGATTTATAGCGCTGCTAAAGGGCAGGGATATTACCTCCATTTAAGCCGCCTCCAGTTTTTAGCCGGCGGTCCCGCTCCGAAAGGTGTGCAGCAATGCAGATTGAGCCGTTGGCACTGACCTGCAGAAGGCCGGCTAATGGGCCGGCCTGGCAGCTGGATTACTGGCGCAGTTGACCTTGCCATCTGTTTCTCGGTACCTCATCACCAACCTCAATGCCCATCACCCACACAGACAGGATGAAATACAATGCCCATTACAGAGAATGCTGCTAATAATGCCTTATCAATTAGCCCTATCGCTATTGATCGATGCCCCCGCAGCTGGTAGGAGCCCATTATAACTCATTTAGGAATAGACTGTCTGCTTACTCCTTCTCCAGTTTCCTCCTGTTCATTAGAGGACGGCCTATAGACATATCGTCTCCTCTGCAAACGCCCGGCTTGATCCTTCTCTGATGGCCCATTAAAGATCATGTTTAAACCATTGCTGAATGTAATATTTGCATTTCAGAAAGGCCTCTACAGTCCCAGATGTCTGATAATGCTTAAGTGTTTCATATCATTCACTGGGTGTAGGATTTCTCTTAACTGGTAGGTTGAAACCAACCCTGTAATATGTCAGATCACATAAAAAAAGACGGTTGCTTTGGTACGCCCAGGCCAATAAAGCCACTGAAAATCTAAACCTCCAGCTAGAACCTGGAAAACCAGTGGAAAGCAACGGGAGAACTGTCTGATGAGTGAAAGCTTAGCCATGTTTTATTTAGAGAGCCTCCTGAAGCTCATCCACACATCCTGATTTTGTTAACAAACTACCTTCACACTCCTGAAATCTCTCCTGGCTCAGAATGCTCCTTATCCCCATCTCTTTTTTCTGATACCGTCCAATGATTGAGCTTGGAACCAATCACCACTTTTCCGTTAAGACCTCCTCCAGATTGTGATTAGCCCTAACCACAACACTGTTTGTTCAAGACCTGCCACTGACTGTGGTAGGTCCTAATCACAATGTTGTTTGTTCGAGACCTACGCCTGACTGAGATTGGTCTAATCCCCACCTCATTTGTTTTGAAACTTCCCACCAACTGGGACTGGTACCAATCACCACTTTTCTGTTCAAGACCTCCCCCAGATTGTGGTCGGTCCTAATCACAATGTTGTTTGTTCAAGACTTACGCCTGACTGAGACTTCCCAATGATTAAGACTGGAACCAATCACCACATTTCTGTTCAAGACCTCCCTCGGATTGTAATCAGCCCTAACCACAACGCTGTTTGTTTAAGACCTCCCCCAGATTGTGATCAGCCCTAACCACAACGCTGTTTGTTCAAGACCTCCCCCTGACTGTAGTAGGTCCTTAACACAATGTTGTTTGTTCAAGACCTATGCCTGACTGAGATTGGTCTAATCCCCACCTCATTTGTTTCCAACGATTAAGACTGGAACCAATCACCATTTTTCTGTTCAATACCTCCCCCTTACTGCAGTAGGTCCTAATCACAATGTCGTTTTTTATTAATTCAGCAACAACATCATATATATATATATGAATAACTGCTCCTTAGACAAGAATACCATACGTCAGTTTTGGGGTCAGCAGCAAAACAAGCATATGAATTATTTCAGATATGTACCATCCACACCTTGGACTGGAATATAGGCCATTTTCCTTGCCTGGCCTTAACTTGCTTTCTGCTTTAAGCACACATAGTGCGCCAGTGTACCTCCTGTCAAACCGAAGTCAGAGAGACTTGAGAAAACTCCACTCTAATTAATTAAATACCACTGTTAGTCTTCATCATAGCCTGCAACTGGGTCATAAAGAGCCGCTGGCAAGCAGAGGAGCTTTGAGGCTGTGGTGATATTTTATTCTAGCGTGGAGGCTATTAAGGGAGATTGGGATAAAGCTGAATGACGGCATGGTAAGCATGTTAGAGAAGGGCTGTAGTCCTGAGCTCTACTACTACCACCACTGTACCTGAGCAAATAGGTAAATAATAAAATATTGAACTAATACTGCAATAGAAATGTACTGTTGTGGGAAATATAGTAAGACTTTCCACAATACACAAAATTAATCGCAAAAAAATGCTTGCCATTTGCGTGGTTTTGTATGACAGCGACGATAGCTCACTCTGTTTCTGGATAAATGAATGCAAATGACCTGCAGGGTGACCAATCAGTTTGTTGATACGCACCCTTAGGCACCCTTACCAATTGTATTCGACCAACAGCTCCAGAATTAGAAAGGCTGGAAGAAGATAAGGTATTTAAAAGGTGGCTCAGAGATTTAATGCGCTGCCACTACGGCCGGGAGGTTGTGAGTTCAAATCCAGCAGCTGCCGGAGTCCGAGAGAGCTCAACTGGGTGGATAGATGGCGCTCTCTCCCCTCATCACTCCTAAGCGATGCTGTTCGAAAAACACCTTTTGGTAGCTTCTGTGTCAGAGCTGGGGCCCTGCCGCTTTCATCTGAGCATGTCGGCTGCCTGGAGATGGCTTAGCATGTATCGCATGTGTTAAGTCTCTACCCTCCCAGGGGGAGCTGTGAACAGGTGGATTTGTGGCAGAACCAAACTGGGAGTAAAACAGAAAAAAATCAACAAACAAATGATTCCAAAAAAAAAGTGGGACATAATTGCTTGAGTTAAATTTGAAATATTAAAAAAACAACATTAGGCCGATTTGGGGCTCTGAACTAACATACAACTGCAAATGAACTTTAACAACATGCCTCTAAAGCGCCCAGCAGTGGTCGAGGGAAGTGATTCAGCCTACTTTGATGAATATATATATATATATATATATATATATATATATATATACAATGCGTCAGTTGTGGGGTTCAAACCCCACCAGGAATTGAACTTCCCTGACACAGAACAACATCTGCTGATATGCGTGTCATCCTTTGAGAAGCAGGTCAAAATGAAGGTGAGAGTAACTGAGCAAAGTCATTTCCAACTGCATGTTTCACTCCACCCTAGAGGCGGTGCTGCCTTTAGATCACTCGCTAGAACGTCGGGTTATGACGGGTACTGGCCCCACTCCAGGCGCTCTCGCATTACACTGTTGAGGTGACCCAGATCAACATCTGCTGATGGCTGTCAGCCAGGAGATAGTATCTAACAGTGAGTGCAACCTACAAGGAGCTACCACCACGACAGAGCACTGAGTCATAGCGCAGAAGGTTGTGGGTTCCACTCTTTGTCTCTTACCCTAAAGATAACAGTCAAAAAAGAAGGACGCTTGTGCCTCTTGAGGTAGTCCAGTGTAGATTTTGGGGTGTGTTAAGAATCTTCACCTGCCTCTACCTGCCGTAGAAGCTCCTCCTCTATTCATCCTCAGCGTTTCTATCCAGATGGTAGGATGTTTGCTTCCAGAATTTGCTGCTATTTTATTGAATTCAATCTTCCCTGTGCCACTGGCTGCAGCACAACCCAAAACATGACCCATCCACCACTCTATGCTTAACAGTTGGCAAGGTATTCTTAACATGAAATTCTGCACCCTTGTTTTCTCTAAACTTACCAGCCAGAAAAATACATCAGGCTTGTCAGACAAAAATGTTGAACAAACAAAAAGTTTATATTTCTTTTGTTTGTTGTTTTTACGGACAAAAAACTGACAATTTTCAAGGCTTTCAGCCGAAGCCTGCTCTGTTTTCTGTGTAGTACGGTAGTACAAATGTATTGAAAATATTTATTACATCCTTCCCCTCCTAGTGTCGGGAGCACTGCTAATGCTAGGGGGAGCTACGAATGGGTGGGTTCATTAGCAGAACCAAATTTGGAGTAAAAAGGGAAAAACTTGACAAATTTTTATATTTTTTTATTTGTTTTTTTGTCTGAATTTTCCTATTTTTCTCTTTAGATACTGCCAATTAACCCCCTCCCCCAACCTATTTCCTATTTCCTAATGCCATAACGAAATGAAAACTCCCAGAAACATCCAACGTCCAACCCCAGTCCCATCTAACCAGCCACATTTGAGGTAAGCAGACAATTGCCAGGAAATAAAAGGTCGGCTCTTCAGAGAGCGGACCCCTCGGCCCACTTCTTTACCACTTCACTCGGGCAAGTATAGGAACGGGTGGTACAAGGCCGAAGCCGCCAGATGAGACGTCACGCCATGGAAAAGCAATGGTCACATTTAATCAAAGAGATTAAAAGTCAAGGTGGACTTAATTACACCGCTGGGCGCAAGTGGACAGGGCAGCAATAGCTCTCACCAATTTCCTGAGAATTGCCTATAATTCGACTCCCTCGGGCCATTTATCCACGCTCCTCATGCGTACTCTCACGTTCCTCCGAACCCTGCCTCGCTTTTCAGAATGCAGAACCCGCAATTAAGGCAGCGTGGCGGGCCGCCGCAAATGTCTTGTTCGTGACTGAGCTCCGCTGGAACGCATGACTGCCGGTTCGCTCCGCTATATCCGGCGCATCAATTAAAAGTGATTGTGCTAATCATCTCCGCTTCTGCTCCGAGCCTCCGCCACTGCCCAGGAGCTTTGGGTGAGAGGAGTGAAAACAAGCCAGGCTCTGGCATGCGGGCGATGCCGATTCTGATGCCGGCGCCGCGCTGCGCCGCGATTCCGCTCATTTACAGGAACGGGATGAAAGTACAGAAATCTGTTCCGCGGGAAGTTAACTAATTTACTTACAGCGCGTCGCACTTTCATTTGGAGCGAGGGAGGGAAATGCGGGCGAGACTCGTGCCCGAAAAACCTGAACAAATGAATTCAAATGAAGCGGTTGGGAAAGCAAAATGTGGAATGTCTAATTAGCAGATAAGATCTTGGACAACATTCGATTAGAAACAGCGTTTAATATTCATTACTCTGTTTGTGAGGGACACACTCTGCCAAGCCTCCCTCCCTTCCTTCCCCGACAATTACGCAATTGTGATCGCAGACCGTCGAGGCGTCCTCAGGTATGACAGATCGCCGAAGAGAGATGAGAGCATGCATCCATGCTCGGGAAAACAGAGAAAAAACACAGTGAATAAAAAGAAGCTTCAAAGAGGCTCAAAGGGAACAAATGTAACATGATAAGCTGGGCGAGCGTGGCAAGTGTAGGCCTCAGAGGAAGGGAGCAGAAAGAGGGAGCGTCGTTAATGCGGCGGGGCCAGGAGAAATTACACCTGCAGTGGGACGAGGCCTGCGCGAGGCCTAATCCACGCAAACGCTCTGTCAGTATTGATTTCCCTCTGAGCAGATGTGTCTTCATCTCCGCCTCGTCTCGAGACCTGCTCGTTTCTTCGCCTGGGAGAAGGCTCACCTCATGCAAAGTGCAACAACCCACCCATCTCCAGACCGCTCCAGACTTTTGCGAGAGCTCGGTCACCGCCGTGCTTTGAGGAGAGGGGCCGACCTAGTCCAAATGGAAAAGGAGGTCCAAAAACAAACAGGCGACTCGCCGAGTAGATGTTAATAAGCTGGCGAAACAGCATGTTCTCTACAAAGCGCTATCCAGGGAGATCAGAGTGCCCGAGGCTTTTAGCTCTCGCGCCGTGAAATCGCGCTGCCTGGAGCCTCCAACCAGCCGCAGTGATTAAGACTGCACTTGTTACCCAGAAAGCTCAGAGTGCTCGACTTGATCCATCAAGGCCTGCCGCCTCTGCAGGGGCTTGTAACCCTACGCAACAGCACCTGATTCTGTTAATTAGGTTCTCGTCTTTGTTTTTGCGATAGTTTGGTGAAAAATCTCATTTACACGCTTCCCCCACCCCCTTACCTCAAACGCCGATGAACAGACAAGACATGCAAGGGTGGCGACACACCTTCAAAAGGGGTGAGGTGAAGTTAATTTTGTCAGTGTCGGCACCACATAGAGCCGAGCCAGCGACGTGCGTCGGACTAGAGATCGGATTTGTGCTTTAATGACTCGCGACGGACTCACTTGGACATACTCGGATGTTAGAGATACACTATATGTCCAAATGTTTGTGGACACCCCTTTTAATGAACACATTCAGCTACTTTAAGTTGCACCTATTGCTGACCTGTCCCTGTAGAGAAGTCCCACCGATAGAATAGGACTCTCTCTGGAGCAGATAAACATGAACCAATTGGCACCATGCTGCCTAATAATGCCAGGCATGGGCTATATAGAGGGGTATAAAGCCCCCCAGCATTTAGCAGTGGAAAAACTGTGTTCTCTGTAGTGATGGTGGTGGTGGAGCTCCATCCAGTACTTTTGGGATGAGGTGGGGTGGTGATCAATCTAGCAGAAAGCCTTCCCTGGACTGTAGAGCCAGTTACTACAACAAAAGCAGGATAAACTGTCCATATACTTTTGTCCATATAGTGTAATCTCTTAGAGCTGTGACAGGGTGTAGCTAGTCGCTAGCTACATTAGCCTTGTAGCTACAAATCTGCTGTAAAATCCAGCTCAAGACCAGCTTTTGCCAGGTTACTTGTTTCAGATGGTCTAAGCTGGTCTTTGACGGTCAAGCTGGTTGAAAGGCAAGGGTTAGCTATTAGACGCTAATAGATTTCCGTAGAGTAAAGTTCCACAAGGTCAGGATTCTTCAAAAGGTAAAGTTGGTTAAGCTTTACCAGATTGGTCAAGCAAGTAAATACTGTTGAACCAGCAAGGTCATGCTAGTCAACCCGCTTGGTCATGGTGGTCAACTAACATGGTCAAGCTGGTCATGGTGTTCTATTCAACCAATCTAGTCAGCCAATTTGGTGATGCTGGCTATAACGGTCAACTAGCAAGGTCATGCTTGGTTGCACGGGTTGACTACCTTGATCAAGTTGGCCATGCTGGTCAACAAACAAGGTCATGATGGTCATGCTGGTCAACCAGTTTCAAGTTGGTCATACTAATAGACCAAATTCTCAATAAGGTCAACCTGGTTGACCTGCTTGCATCATGATGGTCATGATGATCAACAAACAAGGTCATGCTGGTCAAATGCTGGTCAACCAGTTTGGTGATATTGGTTGTCCTGGTCAACCAGCATGGCTGTATGAGTTGACTAGCTTAGTCAATTTGGTCATGCTGGTAGAACGCAAGCGAAAACACACCAGTGTCCACCAGGATGACCAGCTTGACCAAACTTTGCAAGCTTTAAGTTGTTACATTCCAAATTATCACTTGACAGAAGAAAGCCTGTTAGTGGAATTAAGGGTTGGAAGAAATACAGCACCTACAGATGGAGTGGAGAAATGGAAAAGAGCCCAGCAGAATGGTAACGGCGCTCTGCAGCTGGAGTGTGATGACTCCATAAACGTGTTTAGTGTTGGAAACACAGAAAAAGAGGTCATGATCCAACTTCATACCAAATATTCCAATTAACTTAATTGCTTCATAACAAGCTGCAGCTGTATTTGTAAAACGGGACAATGGAACTGCTTTATTCCTGAGCTTTATTTGCTTCATTTAATAAAAATGACATCCTCTGCAGGCCGACCCCTGTTGAAGATCTAATTCTTTGTTAAAAGAAGCTAGTAAATATGCAGATCCACATCCACCAGAGAACAGAATAGCTTGTTCCTGGTCAATGAAGAATGCAGAGAATGAAAAGAAGCGTGAGCACCATGCTAACTCACTATACTGGTGAGAAAATTAGGACACCACATAAAAACCTTGGTCTTTTTTTTCCATAAATGGACATTTGGTGTTCATTAGAACAATATTGAGAGGTGGAGGTTAAGGCCATTTTTATTGAACACCTCTCAAAACCTGTGTGGTCCTTTTTGATGGTAGATACAGTTTTTAAACATCAGCTGTGGCGAGAGCCACCTGTAGATCCTATTTGTTTTGTTTGTCGAATTTTACCCTTTTTGTAGGCTCCTAATTTGGTTTAGCCAATTAACCCATCCGTTCATAGCTTCCCTAGCCCTAGCAATACTCCCGACACTAGTAGAGTAAAGACTTAACACACGTCTCCTCCGAAACTTGTGAAGCCATTTACCACCGCCTCTTTTTCAAACTGCTGCTGATGCAGCATCGCCAGACAGCTGACAGTCTTGGAGGAAAGCGTCGGGTCTCCAGCTTCACCGCACCAGCTACCAGATGCCCGTGCCGGCCAACATCGCTCTAAAACTACGGTGAAACTGATAAGGTGAAAAAGCGCCATCTATCCACCTGGAGAGACCACGACCAATTGTGCTCTCTCAGGATCCTGACGCTGATGGCAAAGCGGCATGGTTTGGGATTCGAACTCGCGACCCCTGGGCAGTTGTGGTGTTGGAGGCTTCTTTACGCATTGCTATGACAGTCTGATCTTGTCATGTTGGCAGTTGTTGGCAGATCCATTAATACTTGAAAGTTGTGAGGGCCTCCAGAAGCGTCAATGAGGTTTGGGTGCTCCCAGCACTGTCCTTCTTTGGAGCACTTTGGGTAGGTACTGACACGGTATACTGGGATCACCCCACAAGACCTGTCTGATGGTGTAGGGATGCTCCGACCCTCCAGTCGTCTAGTCGTTACAGTTAAAGAACTGACCATGCCATTGAAACTAGTTAATCAGCGCTATTCACCTAACCTGAGTAATTCTAATGTTCTGCTGATTGGTGTAGGCCCTTTCAGAGGGCCTCTAAGCGGAAATCCTGAGAAAAACGGCCTTCTTGCTTGAAATATTGATTGAAATGTTGATTGAAAACACAAGCCAGCTCTTCTCACTTCTCCAAGACATCTCATTTGTGGTGTTCAGACAAAAATGACCACTAGCAATGTTTGTAGTCCGAGCAGAGGGACGAATGTGACAGCAATGCCAGAGCTGGAACCTCCAGAGCACCAGACCATGTAGTCATTAGAAGGCCTAAGCGCCTGCTCTTCCCTCTGGCTAGCCCGACTAGGACAAAGGTAACTGTTGTGTTTCTGGTCCGTGAGGAACAGAAGCGCGAGCTGGGAAACTTTTCGCTTCTGAGCTGCAAGTTTGGAGATAAGTTTCCATGTCCATCGCAGGGGAACACACTGCCGCTGGCAGCAGCGCTGACAAAACAGCTTGGAAGCTGGGAGGGACCCATGTGGACACTTGGCAAATGCTACACTGATGGACAGTCATCCACCCTTCATCTGCAGCCCCAAACGTCTGCCACACTGGAGACTGGAGAAACATGGGGCTGTGTCGGGGTCTTACTGTGAACATCTGCATTAAAAAAAAAACACCAGCAATGGAAACTGCTTTTACAGCACGTATGGAGTGAAGGGCTGTGGCGATACACAAGGGTCAAAACCAGACTCTACATGATACGGTGGTCTCAATTTAATGTGTAAGTGAATTATGTAAGTGTGTATGAATAACATAAGCCCCACCCCCCTCTCCGCCCATATTACTCTAATAGGATGCACTCATTTGGTTTCACTCACAGTGATTTCAACAAAATGAGTGACTGCTGATAGACACTGAGAGGTGTCTTGGCAGGTAATTTTTGTATATGTATTGAAGTCATAACAGGTTTGCAATATTATGATAATTTATCATTAGCATGATATATCTAGTTAATGTATATCCTAGAGAAAACCTTGGTAACTCCTGTGATGCAATTTAAAAAATATATTTTTGTTAGGTATATATATATTTTTTTAGGTGTATAAATATAAATATATATATATACATATAGAGGGAATAACCAGCCGGAAAGCGACGTGTACCCCGCTATGATCAGCCTGCAGACGGCAGCGCCGGCCAGTATTGCACTGGAGTGATATGGGGAGAAAGTGCCATCTCCCCACCCTGAAGAGAGCAAGGCCAATCACAATCCTCTGGTCATAGTGACAGCATCGTTGTTCCGCTGGACCACTTGAGGTCCATCTTCTTGCACTATTACTATTAGCATCACTTCCATACCTAGTGTGCACCGGACACATAGCCCATCAGCGTTTGGTTATATTGTACAACCCTGAATTAGTATAATGACTTAAGTTGACTTCAATAGAATTGAATGTAATTTCTAGGCAACAGTGGAGAGCAAGTGGTGGATCGGGTGAAGGAGGCGTGTCAGTGTCAGGCTGGTAGATCATCAGTGTAATTAGCTCCTTGTAGTTCTGAACTCGTGCCATCATAAGGGTTATTATTCAACAATGTCAATGTAGAGCAAACAGGCCGAGCTATTCTTAAGTGTAAAACGCGGCGTTTATACATTGTCCCTTGCCTCACACCTCATGGACGATGATGGCATGTGTTGCCATGGTGATAGCATTACGGGAATAGCTGGCGTGATGGTAGTGTTCGCTGTATATATAACCCACAAAACACAAGCTACTGCACATGACTGTGTGTTGTATTGGATAATATGTAATATCCACTGTAATATCCACAGTCATAATGTCAATACAGCAACAACAAGCGTCAGGAATGGGGGCCTGGGTTCACCAGCAGCTCCTGGCCACTTCAAAGGTTTACTACCTATGTAATTACATGTAAATAGTCCAGCAGAACAGCTAGTAATTATAATTCTAACTATAAGACTTTTAAGGGTAACCCCTTTTTAAGTTCTTACGTATAGGACATTCTGAAAGCGCTAGGCCTGTAAATTATTCAGTACTGCTATGAAACTAATATATAATTTATTTTGGGCCTAAGAAACGAAGGTGTGGGTCCTCAAACGGGTCCCGCAGGGTTTAAAGGTTTACTGTATAGAAATGCATTAAAACGTAATTATGCCGCAATAGACAAAAAACATTCAGCGGAGAATTCCGAGCTGTGGAGTCACACAGTCCTTGCCAATGGCCCGTGGTCATTAGAAGCTGGCAACCCAGCGCTGCATGCTTAATGAGATGACCTCGTAAACACGATGGCTTTATGGTGCGAAGCGTGTTCTTTTAACCAGCGTCACCCCACCCTGCCAAAACAGAGAGGCGAGCAGAGCAACGTGCTGGTGACAGGCTTCTATTGAACGGAACTGCGGACGACAAACCGAAAGGGGAATCTTGTTGCGAGCGCTGTAAAATCAGCAGACACGAGTCAAAGCTGCAGTTCAGCGAAACAGAAGAGGAGAAAACCGCTCAAGAGCCCAGAGCCTGACAAACGACAGGCGCACAAAGCTAATAGTTTAATCCATACATGTGTTACAGACAGATGACAGCGACGGATGCAGGTTCCTCAATCGCCTCTTCCATCTTTAAGCAGAGGAAAACGCTTTCCCTCACTCTGCTCCCCCAGCGTGCCATTTGCACGTCAGCCCCTCACAATCGCAAGCTGTCAGGGCCCGGAATGGAAGGTTTTAGGCTTTCGGATGGCTTCGGATTGCTACGGAGATGCGAGGCTCGCGTGCTATGCCTGCCCGTGAACCTCCGCTGCCTCAGCAGAGGAAGGAACGATGTCGGCCGACTGCCACGAGGAAAACATCCACTCGGCAAACTCTGACGAGAGCCAGGCAGACAGACAAAGCGAGGAGGGAAGAGAGTGGGATAGTAATCAGCCAGAAGGCAATGAAGCACTATCATAACGTCATAAATGTCATAAGAAAGACATTTTTCCCGTTTCCCGTTTTCCAAGAGACAGGTCTTTCTCAAGAAATGCGTCCGCTTGTACGGAAAGCGGAAACAACGTGGCAGCGAAATACGGATGAGCAGGGAACTTGTCAACGGATCATAATCAATCACGAGGTAGGAATAGGGCGGAATAACAAATAAATAAATAAATAAACACGGCACGTCCAACCAGGGACAGGTAGAGCCGAACAAATGATCCTGCTTCTGCCGGCGTCACAGAAATGTGCGCCTGATTGAACCTCTGGGGAACGAGAATTCCGCGGCTTTCAGAACGAGAGGCAGCTCAAATCACTCAGACGAAGACGAGGTGTTTGTCAAAACAGTGCAATCTTTCATATGCATGATAATGCGACCACACCGCTTTGTTCTGGATGGGAGAAAAAAACAAAAAACAAAACAAGGTATGTTTGCATATGGGATAAATTGGATACGTCCGTCTCTGACGCACTCATTATTTAAGCCTTTCTTCCGAGGATAAAACTACTGTCAAAACTAAGCCTGCAACACCACAGCCTTTACAACGCACCATATTCGAAAAGTCTTAACCGAGAACAAAAGCTAAGCTAAGTCCTGCACACAATAAGGGTTGCAACCACCGCGTAAATTGGCTTGGAGGAGTGCCTTAGCTTCCTGTTGCATCTGCTCTAGTGAAAGGACACATTTCCGAAGAGCATCCTTCCTTTGTGTGCCCGCTGCCTCTCGTGTGCATCCACACGACTCTCCCGTCAATGAGCTCAGCTGGCTGACTGCTGCAGGTCAACAACGCATTGACCAAGGCTTAGACCACAGGCGGCGAGGGTAGTTTTCTTGGCTGGTCAAGAGGTCAGTCACCTGCGTATATTGATAACTTTGCCAATCCTATCCCCCAGCCCTTTTCCCAACTTCTTCACTAGGCTTCATTCCCAAATCCAACCCAAATACCTACTCCATACATAACTGCATTCTCAAGTCGAAACCCAATCCTAACACCAAGCCTCCCAAACACATAAACCCAGGTGTTAAACGAATCCCATGTAACTCCACTCGGACACTATCCAAACTCCAACTCCGCTGCATCTCCATCCCCAAATCTAACCCTAATCACATTCCCATCTTTATTCCCAAACCAATGCCAATCCCTTTTTCAACTGTGTCCCTAACTGCATCCTCAACTCCAATCCCAATCCTAACACCAAGCCTCTCAAACATCAACCCTTACAAACTTAATTCCAGGCTTTAAACGAATCCCAAACTCCAATCTTTCCAAACTATCCCAAACTTCAACTTCCACTCCATCTCCACTCCATCCCCAAATCTAACCTTAATCACATTCCCAACTTCATCTCCAAAACCAATGCCAATCCCTTCCTCAACTCTGTCCCTAACTGCATCCTCAAATCCAATTCCAATCCCACTCCTCCAACCAAGCCTCCCAAACATCAACTCTTACAAACTTCATCCCAGACTCAGAAACAGATTCCATGTAACTCCAATCTGACACTATCCCCAACTTCCACTGCAACTCCATCCCATCCCCAAATCTAACCCTAATCACATTCCCAACGTACTCTCCAAAATGCCAATCCCTTCTTTAACTTCATCCCTAACTGCATCCTCAAATCCAATCCCAATCCCAACCCCACTCCTCCCCAGCTTCCACTCTATCTCTATATCATCCCCAAATCTAACCCTAATCACATTCCCAACTTTATTCCTAAACCAATGCCAATCCCTTCCTCAGTTGCAGTAGAAGTTGGAGTTGGGGATAGTGTCAGATTGGAGTTACATGGGATCTGTTTAAAGTCTGGGATGAAGTTTGTAAGGGTTGATGTTTGGGAGGCTTGGTTGGAGGAGTGGGATTGGAATTGGAGTTGAGGATGCAGTTAGGGACAGAGTTGAGGAAGGGATTGGCATTGGTTTGGGGATAAAGTTGGGAATGTGATTAGGGTTAGATTTGGGGATGGAGTGGAGATAGAGTGGAAGACTCCCAAACATCAACCCTTACAAACTTCATCCCAGGTGTTAAACAAATCCCATGTAACTCCAACCTGACACTATCCCCAACTCCAACTTCCACTGCATCTCCATCCCATCCCGAAATCTAACCCTAATCATATTTCCATTATCCTTTATTGCCAAACCAATGTAGTCTTAACTTCCCCAACACCATTCCCACTTCACTCCATTCTAAACTCCAACTCAATCCCAGCCCCAGCTCTACCATTAACTCTAATATCCACAGTATCCCCACATCCATCCCTCTCCACCCCAACCAGAACCTGGCTCCTCCCCGGTACAGTTTCTCCACTGCAGGCACTTCCACTACCTCAATGATCTCCAACCATGGCCCTGAAGAACATCTGCAGCCAGCAGGTTTAGGTACTTTCCTACTTTCTAATGCAACTAATCAGCTGGTTAAAAAGTTCTCAGGAATGTTCTAGGCATGGGTTCTCCAGATACTTCGATCAAGAGCAGCAATCTGCGCTTCTGGGATACAGTATAACAAAGTTACCACTAAAAAATGCTAACCACACCCCGGACAAAGCCCGTCCCCCCACATCCCAAACCCCGAGGAGACCAAGCCAAGTAGGATGGTTACCTGTAGCAGGGTCGACTGTGCGCTCGATCAGGTGGTCGTCCTGGTGCACCCACTCTCCGTTGCACTTGAAGTAAATCTGCGTGGCGGGCGTCGAGCGGCAGGTGAGAGTGACCGGCTTGTTCTTCACAATGTAAACATCATCTGGCTCCACCAGGAAGTGGGGGAAGCCTGCGGGGAGGGGATGCGTCACCGTGGCAGCATGCTCTCCACCTGTGACAGGAAGAGAAAGGAATTTTTGAAACAAGCTATGCCATTTCGGACGGCAGGCCCTCTCCGCAATCCAGAGCTGGCCGTCACAAGCAGGGGTAATGAGGGAGGATAATGAGAGAATCTAATTTGATACTCCAGAACCCCGTGGCTGGCCAGATTGAGTTTGACACACGCGTCCGCGCGTGATGAATGATACTGTACGATCATGTTTGACGACAGAGAACAGCTCGCTAACCACAGACGATGGGGTGAAGCCAGAAAATCCCAGCAGAGGTGCCTGCTGAAAAATCCAACTCAGGACCAGCTCGTGCTGGTAGCTGGTTCGGATCTAGCTGACACAAGCAAGTCATTCCCTGTAGTGTGTATGGCCAGCCAACACGCTAATGTAGTGGAACGTGAGCTAGGTGGGTTACAGGTGGGCATGGGCTCTGAGTGGGTTTGTACATACTTTGTTACCCGCGGTTACAGCCCTCAACCCTAACCTCACATGGGTTCCATCTAGCCCCCATTTGCAGTGCACAACCCAGATGGGGCCAGTTCTTAACCTCTACTGGTTCCATCACTGACCATGGTAGGCATCCATATGTGGGACCAATGTGGGACACAATGATTCTGGTCAATCAGCATGACCAACTTGACCATGCTGGTCCACCAGTTGGTCCACGCGCTTTACCAACCATTTTTACCAGCTTCACGGTCAGCTTGGTCAAGTTGGTCCCACACATGGATGCCTACCATGGTCAGTGATGGAACCAGTAGAGAAGAACTGGCCCCATCTGGGTTGTGCACTGCAAATGGGGCCTAGATGGGACCCATGTGTCCCAAAGCATGACCAGAATGGTTAGATTGGTCATGCAGGGCGACCAGCATGCTTGCTGGTCTACAAGCATGACCAACCTGACCAACATCGACCAAACTTGACCATGCTGGTCCACCAGTTGGTCCACCAGCTTTACCAACCAGTTTTACCAGCTTGATGGTCAGCTTGGTCAAGTTGGTCATGCTGATTGACCAGAATTATTGGATTCTACGTTGGGTTCCACATTGGTCCCACATATGGATGCCTACCATGGTCAGTGATAAAACCAGTAGAAGAAGAACTGGCCCCATCAAGGTTGGACCCATGTGTCCCAAAGCATGACCAGAATGGTTAGACTAGTCATGCAGGTCGACCAGCATGCTCGCTGGTCTACAAGCATGACCAACCTGACCAGACTAGACCAAGCTTGGCCGTGCTGGTTGTCTAGCTATATACTGGCCAGAAGCTTGAGCTGGCCAGCCTGTTGTTTTTTTTCAGCACAGATGTGTGTGTGTGTGTGTGTGTGTTTGTTTGAGACAGAATACACACACACACAAAAGAGACAAGAGAGAGAGAGCGAGAGCGAGAGTCCTCCCTTGTTAACAGGCTGAGTAAAAGGCTTGTGAGTAGTATGGCCTTGTCAGGCTTTGCCCGAAGCAGTTCTGAAGCCCATCTCTGCTCTCTCTCCGTTGTTAATCACAGGCTTTTAAGATCAGAGCTGATGGACCGCAGGCCATAAATCCCCCTCACTCAATGACCACAGCACTTCAAAACACGCTCGCTGGGCCGCGATTCCACGGCTTTAACTCAGCTCTCATTACGGCCCGGGCCGGACCGGCAGATAACTGCCAGCATGCCTCTGACTGACAGCTGGTGTCACAAACAGCGGGCCTTACGAGCTAAAATCACAAGGCTCTTTATTTGATCCGCTCTTGATAGCGTAATGGCGGTTTGATCGTGCTGAGGTATAAAAGGCTACCTTGGCTGCTGGTTGGGTGGGTGGGTGGGTGGGGCGGTGGCTACAACAGCGGCAGCAGTGGCGGCGGCGATGTCGGTGATGCTCCCCCTAGTACGCAATTCACAAAAGAACCAGTAAAGTCAGTAAAGTCATCTTTTCAGAGGCAGCCGACGAGAAATAATCATTAGGCGGTGCTTTGGCCCCTGCAATGTGCAAGAGAGTGATTCCTCGACTCAGCGCGGAGACAAACAGCGGCCTATCAGTAATTCTGTTGCTTCATTTGTTAGCCGCAATGTTTTTCTGGCCCTTGTAATTAAGAATGAATGGCTAATTCATCCTTTTCCTCCCACATTCCAAAACAATCAGACAGTGTGTTTACTTTGGGTTTCTTAGGGTTTGTTTTTTGCAGCAGAGGTCTGTGCAGAACCCTCCAACACAGCTAACCTTAAACAGCCTCGAGGAAGCGAACTCCAAACAGGTAGCGGCGCTGAAATCCACTCTAGAGGGGGCTATCAATTATGGAGCCTCATTTCCTCAGCTCCACAGTTACCTCGCTACCTGCTTGCTACAAAAAGCAGAGCAAAATGGATCAGGCTTCACCCGACGCCTCGAGAGTGGGCCACTTTCAGAAAGAGAAGGAGGACGTGGTCATGCTAGCTGGCTGTTTTTCATTTATTTATATTTATTCAGCTATGCTTTATAATAACAGGCCCTTAATTTAATAGCATTTTACAATGAATTATTAGTGTGTTAATAACTGTTTATTATACAGTTATATAGCAAATCAAAAAACTATTGTAACTACTGTATCTCAATTTTTGCTATTTCTCACTTTTTTTGAATTTCACATTGTGAATCTGGCTGTTGTTCTTTACATTGTATCAAATTTCACAATGAACCGACCAATAGAAATGACTCCAAAATAAAATCTTTTTCCATTGACTTCCATTGTAAGTTCAGAAGCTTTTTTGCTTCATTTTTGGATACTGATATTGAGAGTAAGGCTACATATATGTATATATATATATATATATATATATATATATATATATATACATATCAGTCCAGGACCAAACATTATTATTAGTATTAAACAAAATGCTACTTTTTTATTTCTCCTTTTCCACTGAGAGTCCCATGTATTCATTTATCTCTCTTTGGCTATCTGCTGTAATTTAGTTTGGTAAATTAAAAAATTAAAATTGGCTCAGAATCAGATTTATTGGCCAAGTATTTTCGCTTGGTTTACGTTAAAATTAGCAGTAAAATTTAAGAGTTTACAGCTACTCTACATATAATTTACAAACAATACACGATATACAGAGAACAGTAGTATACACAGTATAAATAGACTATACCAGACTATAAATTGAATCATTTTCATTTGGCACAGCGTAAACAATTATTTTATATTATTTATATATATATATATTTTCTTTTCTTTTATTCTGTTACAATTATTTGTAATATTTGTCTCAGTAGTTTTCTCAATTTAAAGTCTCTCCATCTAAAATCGGTTTGAGGAGATTAAAACCTAGTGAGATCTCGTACGCAGGATAATAATCGATGTGGTCTGAGGGTGGACTAGCAGTGGCAAATGGTCAGCGGACTGAAATATGCTCGCTAAAATTATCATTGGAATTAAACCATTTATTTATGCAAATGTAACAATGACATCATTACTAACCATTATTAAAGGAGCAATACGTGATAATTGACCTCCTAATTTGCCAGTTGTAATTTCTGCTATTTGCAAAGTGCTTCCAGAAGGTCAAACTAAATGTCTTACCTCAACCTCACAACTGTTTTAGCCTGATGCTAATTCGCTAGCTAACAGTTTTTTTCTCTTGGAGCTAAAGTCGCTCTCCATTGTAGAGCATGACCCCAGGCCTTAGAGAATGTGTCGCTCCTAACGAAAGCACAGCGCTAGTTCTTGACCTTTCCCGTTCTGGACTCCACCGTTATTGCCCTCAGAGAGCTGCGGCCAGGTCAGCGACGTGCTATTAGCCGGCGTGACAAACAGCTACATCTCGGCGCTAAAGGCATTAGCCAGCCCTCGGCGCAGCAGACGTCACATTAATGCCTCTCTCCCCATTTCCTTTCGTCATCTCTCGCGCCGGGTGCTGAGTTGCTAATTCATCAGATTGAAATGCGGGCGAGCGAGCCGAGCTGCGGCTATTGAACCCCCGCTAATGTATCGTGTACGTGTTTAACTCTTAATGAAAACTAAATGTTCTGTGTCCAATGAAGGGCATACATCACTTACTGCTTTCTGTCTCATTTTCCGGCCTCCCCCACCACCCCACACATTCCTCCGTAATATCCCATTTTCCGCAATGAGACAAAAGGATCTCGCCCTTAGCTGCCTGGGTTTCTAGCGCTCGTCTGAGGTAAGCTCTGCGGGAATCTACGGGGACATTAACCCACTCCTCCTAAGTCGGGAAGAAGCAACACACCTCCATTACAAGAAGGTTAAGAGAAGTACAATTAAGATGTCCACCGCGGCTCAAAATGGCTTTCATTAACCTAAAGCCGAGCTCTCGCTGGATGTGGTCTACTTAATGAGTCCTAATTTGGTGCCATGATGATTGCCATTAGCTCTCCGGGGTGACCTTTTCTATTACCACAAGATTCGACAAGGCCGACTACTGGACTACTGACTGCAGCCTCCCCTGCGGTCAGAGACGTTTAGACGTTAGCCTCCGGAATTGCAGTTTCTCCCACCGTCTTCCAGGGCTTTAGCCTTCCCGAGGCCTCGCATTAGCAAAAACAACATACAGCGCACTTTCACAGCCGAGGTTCAAAAAAAAGCAACGAGCAAAAAACACCCACTATAGCACTTTCCTACGCTTTAGCATACGCTCGTTCTTGACATTTCCCGCAGCCTGAATCCACAGAGCTGCACCCAGGTCAGCTATGTCAGGAACAGCTAAAGCCTGGCCTGGCGCAGCACACGTCACTACAGCAGTTTGCATGGCTTTGCTAATGGCTGCTTTAAACTCCAACAGGCTTGACGTTACAGGGCTTGACGTTACAGGCTTGACGTTACAGGGCTTGACGTTACAGGCTTGACGTTACAGGGCTTGACGTTACAGGCTTGACGTTACAGGCTTGACGTTACAGGGCTTGACGTTACCGATATTACACCCCACCAACAGTCTATTTTCACAACCAACACTGCTTGTGAATGTAGCTACGCTGATGGGCGCGGTGGTCTCGAAATGAGGGGTGTTCAGGTAAATTGCCCGATGATTCCTGAACAATAAACCCCCACAGTCCCACAAACAGCCCACTCCAGTCTCCCACACTGAATACACACACACTGGCCACTTTATTAGCTGCGTATCTTGGCAATGGAAAACACAGCAGGAGCTCCACTGACCGAAAACAGCCTAGGCAGACGTTCGTCAACAGGCAGACGTTCGTTGCTATCTTGGCAGTGATTGTCCCCCACAATCATCCAAAGCTAGACCGCATCTGGCTCTTAAAGGGAACGCAGAGTGACACACTGTGTACAAATGTACACAAATTATTTATAATCCAAACCACCAGTGAACCAACATGAGTTTTCAGAGTTGTTATGGAACGTAGATGATGGTAAAATAGCGCCCTGCACATATTCCTCCGCCGTGATTAGAATTTAATCGATTTTAAAGGTAATGTTTAGCAAAATCTTCTTAAAACTATGGCAAAACAGTGTCTCAGGCCTCAGGTAGTGTATTCCTAACCATTTGGTGTAAAAACCTTCTATGATGGAGCTTTTAGAGGCATTAAACTCTTCATGTCTACACAAAAATGCTACTTATTAACAATCCAAACCCACCCAAACCCAAACATGAATTATCTGAGTTTTATATGTAATGTAGATGATGGCAAAACAGCGGACAATTTAAAAAACAAACATTTTGCTTTGGGGACTATTTTACCGATAACGCCCTGCATGTATCCCTCCGCCATGAATTGAATTCTGAAACTTTTTTGGGCCCAAGATTTTCTCACATCTATAGTAAAACTGCGTATCAGGCATCAGGCAGTGTATTCTTAACCATTTGGTGTAAAGGCCTTCTATGATGGAGCTTTTAGAGGCATTAAATTCTTCAGATGTCGAACTATGCAAAAAAATGCTACTTATTTACAATCCAAACCCAAAACATGATTTTTCTGAGTTATATGTAATGTAGATGATGGTAAAATAACAGACAATTTGAAACATTTCACAATTTGAAACATTGGGGACTATTTTGCTGATAACGCCCTGCATGTATCCCTCCGCCATGAATTGAATTTCGAAGCTTTTTTGGGCCCAAGATTTTCTCACATCTATAGTAAAACTGCGTCTCAGGCATCAGGCACTGTAATCCTTTCCATCTAGTGTAAGAACTTTATTTGAGGGAGGTTCTACAGGCGTTAACCTCTTCAGACACCTGGTTCCATTCACCACTACTGTAAACCATCTTGGCTGGCTGATTTTCTCTATAACGGAGCGTTTCACACCGAACTTTTCTAGCAGACCTTGTTTATATGTTATTTGTTCAATTATGCAGAACTTTTGCACAGTCAGCAGAATTCCCCTTTAATTTCTTTTTAAATTGTGGGTTCTTCTAGTTGGCAGGGTTTGTAAAGACAACCTACAGTTGGTCAAAAACAGAGTTGTGAGATATCATTCCGACAGCGCCGATGTGACGCCACCCCCCGCATCCACCCCTCCAGGGCCGCATCACAGGCGACAAAACCAGGCCTATTAAATTGCCGTGGCTTTCGCGCAGCAGTCTCACACATCCTTGACATCAGAGACGCCCCGTGTTCAGACAAATGCAGATATAAGGAGCTGCCAGGGCGCCTGAAGATCATATAGTGAAGTCTATACGTTCTAATGGATGGAGCTGTGTGGGAAGCGTCCTCGCACAAACGCTCTCCGAGACCATTTTTCTCCCAAAGAGTCAAATTATTTATGCATGAGACAAAGAGGCATATTTTAGCCGTGCAGAGTTTCAAATTAATGCCGTTCTGTAAGGCTGAAAGATGGGCCTCACAGGCTCACGCTCTCCTAATGTATGCTGTATATTCATCACCTCACACACACACACACACAAATACACACACACACACACTGCAAATCCACATTCAGCTGAGTCCTCATGGATCAATGCACAAATCAAATAAACACCATCTTATGAGCTTAACCTTTGGATGTGAAATCTGATATCACGCACAGCTCGTCTTCAGCGGAACCCATTCCGATGCAAAAACCCGCCTATTCCTCGTCTCTCTCCGTGTTTAATTTTGCCAATAAAAAAGTATTTAGCAGATAAAGGATGCTGTGTCAGACGCAGCCGTGTCAGCTCAGCGCGAGAGACTGAAGTCGGAGTCAATAATGAACAGAGTTGACTCTTATGTAACTCAGAATTTGCCACCAGGTTATTCTACAACCCTGTCATCAATAGCCTGGAGCTCTAACCGCTGAGCCACCACCATCACTTCGCAGTTCCTTCATTTACCGACATAATCTTCTAATATCAATTAAAAAAGAGCGAAACTAAAAACCCTGGTCTCTGGAAGGAGAGCCGAGAGCAGGCAGACGTGAAAGCGCTTCCGCAGCGTTACGTCAAAAGCCTCTCTCCGGCCAGCTGCGATGCGAGAGACGCTAACGTGGTTTAGCAGCTGCTGACCACTGGGCCCGGAGCGCAGGCCGCTGGGCGCCGTCACATGCCTTCATCCCATCAGACCTCAAACATGAACCCCAGCTGCTCCGGCGCTCAGGCACCGCAGCTAAAGTGTGTCAGGCCCAACAAACGCGCCGCCAGTACACACACTTTCAGCCCGATGCTTCCAAGCTGAACAATAAACCCCACAGTCCCACAAACAGCCCACTCCAGTCTCCCACACCGAATACACACTCGCTGGCCACTTTATTAGAAACACCCACCCTGTGCTTCATCTCACTGGCCACTTTATTAGAAACACCCACCCTGTGCTTCATCTCACTGGCCACTTTATTAGAAACACCCACCCTGTGCTTCATCTCACTGGCCACTTTATTGGAAACCCCTACTTTTGTTTCTAATAAAGCAGAAGGTAGGTGTTTCTAATAAAGTGGCCAGTGAGTGGAAGCACATGGTAGGTGTTTCTAATAAAGTGGCCAGTAAGTGGAAGCATGAGGTGGGTGTTTCTAATAAAGTGGCCAGTGAGTGGAAGCACAGGGTGGGTGTTTCTAATAAAGTGGCTAGTAAGTGGAAGCACAGGGTGGGTGTTTCTAATAAAGTGGCTAGTAAGTGGAAGCACAAGGTGGGCGTTTCTAATAAAGTGGCCAGTAAGTGGAAGCACAAGGTAGTAGGGTGTTTCTAATAAAGTGGCCAGTAAGTGGAAGCACAGGGTGGGTGTTTCTAATAAAGTGGCCAGTGAGTTGAAGCACAAGGTGGGTGTTTCTAATAAAGTGGCCAGTGAGTGGAAGCACAAGGTGGGTGTTTCTAATAAAGTGGCCAGTGAGTGGAAGCACAAGGTAGGGGTTTCTAATAAAGTGGCCAGTGAGTGGAAGCACAAGGTGGGTGTTTCTAATAAAGTGGCCAGTAAGTGGAAGCATGAGGTGGGTGTTTCTAATAAAGTGGCCAGTGAGTGGAAGCACAAGGTGGGTGTTTCTAATAAAGTGGCCAGTAAGTTTGAATCCTGCTGCTGAATTTAAACAAACACTACCCCAACAGTAAACAAAGAAGCAGCTCAACACCTCCGAGCCGGGGAATAATGGAACCGAGCGAATGTTTAGATTTAGATTGCAGCGCTGGCAGCACTTACACATGCACGGTGAAGAGGCCTTTACAATAGTCAACAACACATCTAGCGTAGCGAACTCATCCACACTACACTGGCATCGAAAATGAGCACATGTTGCTAAACAATACGACACTGTGAGAAGGATTCTTCGATTGCCAAGACGTGGAGTTTCATGAATAGAGAACAGATCCCCAGTGTTATTCATCACCTCCGCGTTCTGCTCTCAGTAACACTGGTCAATAATCTGGATCTCGCTACGAGGCCTCATATAGTAGGCTGTAACTACAGCGCCATAGCAACTGTTTTCTCGCTAATGCTAAAGCTTCAGCCTCTAGGCTTTTAACAGAGCAGTAAATTGTACAAGTTGTGCAACAGGCATAGTGGTGTTGCAGCTCTGTGCTTAGAAACTGACCGCCATAAATACAGCCATAACATTAAAACCCCCCGAGGTTCCCCTTGTGCCACCACATAGACTCCACAAGACCTACGAAGGTATCCTTAAAGGAGCATCAATGAGCCTTGGGCGCTTCTATGAACCTGTTAGTTTTCGACCACTACATACTGGGAACATCCCACAAGACCTGATGTTGTCTGATGTTTTGGAGATGATCTGACCCTCCGGTTGTCCAGCCATCACAAAGTGGCTCAGATTCTTGCACTTGCCCATTTTTCCTGCTTCCAAGACCTGACTGTCCACTTGCTGCCTTAATATCCACCCCTTGGATATGTCCTAGGGGCTGTTGGTGCCAGACGGTCAATGTGGTTTACTTTAACAGTTGGTGGTTTTAATGTTATGACCAACTTATGAACCATGTTAGAATAATAAGGTCCATATATTTAGCATGAATGTCAACATGTAAGCTATTTATTGATCAACTAAGGCCTTACTAGGCTCACTTATTGATCGGATTCTAGCTAATGGAAAAGCTGTGGAAAGGAAAGTGTTACCTTGTCAAGTCTGAGCTTCCATAATTTGTTTATATCTAAAATATTACCAGAAAATGTTCACTATAATCAAAAAATGTAATTAGCTACTTCATTAAAAAGTCCAATTAATTTTGGCCTGATTCCACAAGCATGATGAGCATATGCCTTAGGCCCCAAAAAGCCTTGGCTGACCGCTGGGCTGGAAGCTGTCCCTACTCTTTCTGCTGTCAGCAGCTCTGGTCAATAATCTGAATCTCAGTACAATACCTGACATTCAAGCCCGCGGGCTATCGCTAGGCCCGATAACACACACGTGTCTGAACACGCCGACTGCACGGAATTAGACCGACACCGGCATCCGTGTTCGCCGGTAACGTGCCAGACAAAAGAGGAGAAGGTCATACGCAGCTTCTAAACATGGCCACCACGTTGCTTTGGCGTAACCTTTCGGAGCCAATTAAAGTCTTTTATCAGTGCCATGTCCCCGAAGCGAGGCATCACTGGACGATTACCAGGCATAATTTACATCACAATGATGGACGACGGCTATAACGTTTGTTTTATGACACCATCAGCTCTTTACAATGTCTTCTGAAATTAATTTCATTAAAATTACTACCCCGGAATATTAAACCATTTCATGTGCCAGTGGCTCGACAACATAACCACAACGAGGGCCATAATGATTTTTTTTTTTTTGTGACAAAGCATCGGTTTGGCTCCGTCAAACTCCGGCAGGATCAGAGTAAAGCCTCTGCGCTCTCTCTCTTGCTGGCTATAGGAGGGGGGAACTAGGAAACCTCCTAAAATACAGCATTATGCAGATACTGGAGCTACAGTATCATTCTACTGTGATCTTTAAAGAGTATACTCTAAAAAACAAGGGTGCTACAAATGGTTCCTTAAAGGGTGCCACAGAAGAACCACTTTTGTAAGTGTGAGGAACGTTCTAAAGATCTAAAGAACCAGCAATTGACGTGACAGTTCTTCATAACAGCCAGTTTAAAGGTTCACACGAATAATACAAAGTGGTTCCTCTTTGCCATTGCTCAAAGAACCATATGTATATGTGTCTTCAATATAAGTATGATTAGAAAGGGCGGGGCTTAGCAAAGAGGTGGGCGGAGTATAACAGAGCTAATCAGAGGTGCAGAGTGTAGGTAGCCTGCAAATTAAGTGATGAAGTGTCACAGCAGTTTCAATGTTGTAGTGGTCCATGCTGTGGGCTGATAAAGTTTTCTCACAGTATGAGCTGGGCTAGCTAGATGACTAGAGGGTAAGAGCACCCCCCAAAACAGCAGGCAGGTCTTGTTTAGGTATGCAGTGCTTAGAACCTACCAAAAGTGTTTCAAAGAAGGGCAGCCAGTAAACCGTCTTGACGTAGGGTCATGGGTCCAAGGGTTATTCTCATGGAGGTCCCACCTTACAACTTACAGGATTTAAAGGATCTACTGCTAACATCTGAAAGTGTCCAGATACCACAGGACAGCATCAGAAGTCTTGTGGAGTCCATCCATGCCTCCACAGGTCAGAGCGTGCAGTGGTCAGTACCTACCAAATGTGCACCAACAACAGGGTCACGGGCACCCAAGGCTCCACCCCACAACCTACAGGATTTGAAGGATCTGCTGATAACGTCTGAAAGTGTCCAGATGGGGGACCTACACAGTCACTGGGAGATGGAGGTGGCCTTCAAATGAAGCGATACTTCATTTGAAGGTATCGCAATACCAAATTATCACAATACCATGTTGCATCGATGTTCTTCTCCCACCCCTAGATGTTCTGCTGGGCAGATATGCTGATGGATATTATAATGTAATAATATGCGGGAGTGTGTGTAGGCGGAGGAGGCCGGCTTCCCGTCTGAGGCACACTAAAGCTCCTGACTGACTGACGCGTGTTTATCACCAGACAACAAATATTTACACAGACATCAGTCTGGGTTTGGTGGCAATCTTTTCTATCCGCTCCACTCCTCCCTCCATCCCTCCCTCACCCTCTCTCTCTCTCTCTCTCTCTCTCTCTCCCCCTCCCACTCTTTATGTGTGCTCGCCTATCCAGAAACACAGAGAGAGACTGATAATGCATTCCTTACTGATGCCAGCGTTTTCAATGGCTTCATCGCCCACTGCTGCACCCATGCCAACCATCAGCACTGTCCAGTATTTGGATATAGATAGCTTCAGTTCATCTGGTTTTCTTTGACAGGAACCATATTGTGATGGCTGGGTGACTGGTGGAGGGTCCCCTCAAAAACATCAGGCAGGTCTTGTGGGGGGTTTCCGGTATGCAGTGATGATATTTGGTCAGCATCTACCAAATGTTTAGGTGGAGAAAGGTGAATGGACAACCAAAAACAAGGTCATGGGTGTTCAAGGCTAAATGATGCTAAAGATGATGATAAAGGATCTTCTGCCAGATACCACAGGTCACCCTCAGCGATGTGTCCATGCCTTGATGGGTCAGAGCTGCCATGGTGGCACGAGGTGGGGCCTACACAAAATTGTATGCAGCAGGTAGTTGACCTGAAGGAATGGCTGACCTGAAGGTGGAATCTGAAGGTGTCCACATACCACAGGTCACCCTCAGAGATGTTGCTAGGTCCATGTCTCGACGGGTCAGAGCTGCTATGATGGCACGAGGTGGGGCCTACACCATATTGGATGTAGCAGGTACTTTAATGCAATGGCTGACCAGATGGTGGTATCTGAAGGTGGATCCTGAAGGTGTCCACATACCACAGGTCACCCTCAGAGATGTTGCTGAGTCCATGCCTCGATGGGTCAGAGCTGCCATGGTGTCACGAGGTGGGGCCTACACAATATTGGGTGTAGCAGGTAGTTCAGTTCAATGGTTGATTGGGCCCCAGATCAAGGATTATGACAATGGAGCTCTGAGCCCTTGCTAATATCTATCCTTACGACCTCCTCACAATTGATTTATAGCAGTTAGACTGTAGGGCCGGTCTAGAGCTGTGAAAGGACACTACGTACAAACACAATTCTGAGCAAATTCACCTGCCCCTTCTTTCTAAAACGCATAAACGCAGATGGTATCACAGCTCTCGGGTGGCACAACTGTCTAACTGCCTGCTTGAGAAGAAACTCAGGAGAGCCCATCAACACGACAGCCCTCTATGGTCAGGAGTCTGAGAATAAGAAGGCCTTCCTCTATGTAAGCATTAAATCTAAGGTGCGAATATTCTAGTGCAACAGCAAGTACAAAAACAAGGGCATCTCATCAAACGCAACCAGGAAACATCCTCAAAGGACCTTTAATGTGCAAAGTAGTGCCGGGTCACAGTCCTCAGTTTGAGGTTCTAGAAGTTTCCGGCTGGATGTGTCCAGTGATTAACAACTAGCAGCTAAATGAGCGTCGCCTCTAAACAGCCGGGATGGCGAGGTGACTGCACTTTAGCATAGTCTGAAACTCTTAATTACACTCCTGTAGAGGCTTTCAGGTAGGAATCGAGCACGGCATGAACACAAAAGCGAGAAAATCAATGAACTTCCAGCCGGCTTCACAGCGGGGGTGGCCTGGAATGGGAAGCACATGCAAATGAAGAGGGGAGACATTAAAGAAAGTTGGATTCTGCTTAAGTGTGCAGAGTTGTTACCCAGAGACCCCTGCATGTCTGCTTGTCTCTCTGGCTCTCTCGCTCTCACATGTACACTCGGGGACGTTCACCCAAAATATCCCAATTAGGCTGTATTTACTTTTTACACCACGCATTTAAATATGATCTTTACTTAACCCTTAAAAGTTGCGCTTACAGCATAACAACAGCATGAGGCAATTTGATAGCAATTATTTCCCGCAGCTCATTTAAATTCTGTCCAAGGTGCAGATTCCAGGCTTTCAATCGATACTATGGAACATTTGTGTTTGTAAGTTTTAAAGAGAAGATTTCATTATAATCTGAACGTTTTGCAGGGAAACATTTGTTTATAAGAGTTTATGAAGTTCAGGTAATGAATACAATTCAAATAATGTTCATTTAAAGTGTTACTTAACAAAACAACATCAATTTAGACCAATCAGACAAACTTTGTGGTGCAAAACGGTGATGGCGCGAATGGACTGAGATCAGCTGCGGTGAACTTAACTTCAGGGGCAGCGTGGAAGGCTGTTTAGTCAGTAATAAACTATTTACTATTTATTATTACCTATTATTTTTTTACCTGTGGAGCAGCTAACCTCTATAATGAACACCTTCCCTCACTCAATACAGCCTATGCCACGAAAAGTTGCTAGTTTCATCCAAGCCAAGGGTGGTTAGTCCCTCAATTAGGTAGGTGGTCATAATATTCTGATATAAATATTATGGTATTCAGTGACTATATGATGTGCTAGAATCTTTAATGTATATGCTTTTAAATAACTGTGGTGCAAGATATCCTACCAATGGTAAAAAAACAACAAAGGTGGGGCTATCTGGTCTGGACAACATCAGGCTTGGAAATGGCCTAAATGCTTCCATAATGCTTCAAAGCACCTGAACAGAGAAACAAATACCATCATATCCAATACCCTGATTTTCAAATTACTCAGGCCAGCCTTAGTAATAACAAAACTGCATAACGAAGACATTTAATGGTACAGCAAAACCAACAGCTCTAGACCTGTGAGGGTTAAAGTCCAATCTCCTGACACACTTCTCCAAGTTTATTCACACCAGTCTAAAACAGGCCCTCGAACTGACCCTGTCGCCAAGCTCCATTCTTCAAATCAGTCCAGCTTACAGCGAGCAAAACGGCAGCAGTTGGCCTCAAACTATTACAACGGGCCCAGTCAAGTACCAAAATAAAGACGAGCGCTTTATAAGGTCACCCGGAAAATTGATGCATGCTGGATCCTTCAGCTTCTTCAGAAAAAAAGCGCTGCCTCTAAATGGAGTGATTCCTTAATTCCCAATCGGCACTGAAGGCTCCACTCAAACAGGACGCCCACTTAAGGCCTTGTAATCAGCCTCCTGGAGCCCAACGTGAGATTCGGTAAGGACAGCATTAAAAACTATGTCATAAATAACTGGACAGTACATTCCCAGAAGGTCGCGAAGATGAAGGTGTTCCAACTTTTGGGTCGTTTACAGATGGGTGCTATAGTGTTGCAAGGTGGATGAAACGGCATTGCCATTGGTTACTATAGACCAACAGTCGGTTGCTATGATATGGCTAAGCAGTTTGTAGATGGGTGCTTTAGCGTTGTATAATGGTTGCTATAATGTTGTCTATTGGTTGCTAGGACGATGCAGGTGGTTACTACAGAGAGGCTAGGTGATTTTTATAGAGTTGCCAAGTTACCAAGTAGTTGCCATGACACCTAGGTGGCTGCTGTGGTGTTGCTAAGTGGTTGCTATGGGATCCCAGGTAGCTAGCTGCAATGGTGTTGCAAAATGGTTGCCATGACATCCCAGGTGGTATGACATTTGGGTGCTATAGTGTTACTAAGTGGCTACTTTAACACCACAGCTGGTTGCAATGATTTTGTTAAGCAGTTTCAAGATGGATGCTATAGTGTTGCAAGGTGGTTGATGTGGTGTTGCCTTGTGCTTTGTGGGGTGCTGCTAGGTAGTTGCTACGTCACAGTGGGTGGGTGCTTTGGTATCCCAGGTGGCTGCAAAGGTGTGGCTAAGTGGTTACTATGACATCCTAGGTAGTTGCAATGGTGTTGCCAAATGCTTTCTAGGGTGCTGCTAGGTGGTTGCCAAGTGGTTGCTATGGTGTGTCATATATGTATCATCAGCACATAAGACGAGCTTCCTGTAAATAGAGTAATTCCTTAAATTCTGAAGGCTCCACTCAAACAGGCCAGGTAATCAGTTAACGGCCTCCTGGAGCCGACGTGAGAGGGCAGCATGTGAGGGAAAAGGAGAGAGGAACTAAATAAATAATTAAAAGACGGGCGAGGAGGAACCTGGGCTTGAATTTAAATGCTCTGTTTATTTGTTTCACCCCGCCCCCGGCACTGGGACGAGAGCGCTTTCCCGCATTTAAGGTGTGAAGTCCTAATGAGCGTCTCCGTGCTGCACAACAGATGTCGGCGAATTTCAGATTTTCATTTCGCCCAGGCCCCCTTTCATCGTCTGGCTCTGCCGTCCCCCCGGCTCAGGGACGGAGCGAGAGAGAGAGAGAGAGAGAGAGAGAGAGAGAGAGAGACGGCGAAGTGTCAAACAAATCCTCCCTCTCCAACCACAAGTGACACCGCAATACTTTGTTTCCGTAACCTTTATAGACGGAGCAACACTTTGAGGGTGTCACAAGCCATTTCTGTCTCGGCCTAATGGTGAAACCGACACACTGGCTCTCGCACACACACACACACACACACACACACACACACACACAGAGTGGAAAATAGATAGACACAGAAAAAAAGAGGAAAAGAAAAGAAAGAAAGTACTTTGAAAGAACAGGCGGCTTCGAGTGCGGCTAGCAGGGGGAAAAAAAGGCGGAGAAGAGGGTCGAGAAGAAGAGGAGGAAGAGGAGGAAGAGGAAGAGGTGAAAAAAAGGAAAACAACAGTGAGATGGAAGTCTGAGCTAATCTACTCCTCTTACACAGTGAGCCGGAAACCAATACGCTTTATCTAGTTCCCTTGTCCAGATATGTCTGATCAATACGCAGACTTTCTCGAATTTTCCTCGAAAGGAACAAAAGCCTTCCTCCATTGATTCGAAAGCCCACAATGTTAACCCCGAAAACGAGCCGCGCTGAAACAAAGCAGGTTCTCTTTCCATACGACTGGATCTAACAGCAGTCTGGAGCTCAAAGACATGAGTTTTGACATATTCCATAAAAAAAAAAAAAAATATCAAAAGAGCCTCTAATAAGTGCCTTAAGACGACTACACACTACTGACGTCCCAGTCCAGTCCAGGGGATCGTAATGGGATCGTGTAGAGGTATTACACTAAGAGAGAAAAATACAATAATATAATAATATAATTATATTATATAGAGATGCCGTGAACAGGGATTATTCAAGATTTATTATTCAAATTTCTGGCTGTTGCCTGAATGCAGGGTGGACCTATTTGGCAAGGTGGTGTGTGTACCGCAAGCGACATGCAGAAAATACTGAGGCAAGGGTTCCATTTTTTGCCCCTCTAATCGGTAGTAGCCAACACTGTTATAGAGAGCCGATTTCTCCACATGGTTTTGGTGGTGATGGCAAAAATGCAGGGAAAAAACGGCAGCGGGCTGGGAATAATGTCCGTTAATGGCACCTAGAGGGCGCCAGAGGGCATCTTGCTAAAGCACAGTGGTAAAAACAAAGGATCATAATTGGCGTATCAGGCTTACCATAGCCAAGATCCACAAAAATATGCCCACTGGATCAGCCCTGGACTTCCATCCCTACTTACCTACTGACATACCTTCAAATAAATGCACCCATCGCTGACACAGACGTGCAAATGCACACACACAGCTTGTCTAGTCCCTGTAGAGAGTAAATCCCCCCAGCATTGAGCTGTGGAGCAGTGGAATGAGGGTGGTGCTCCAATACATTTGAGATAGATGAGTAGGCGAGTTGGGGCACCCTGGCCACATTAAAACATATGTGGCTGAATGCAATCAAATCCTATATCACAGTAGAGACAGTCACTCTAAGAAAAGCAGGAGAAGCTCTAAAGTTTCAATGCCCTTGATTTCAGAAAAAGCTATGAATGAGCTGAGCAGGTGTCCCAATACTTCTGCCCATAGAAGGTTAAGGCAGCTTAGTGGATTTGGGCACTGAACCCACAACCTTCTGATCAATAACCCAGCACGCTAACCACGGAGCCACCATACAGCCAGCCTGCATTCGTATTCTAGCAATTCTCTATAACAACCTCAGAGGATCCCGTTTCATGCGTTTCACGACATGCGCAGTAGAAAAGCGGCCTTCGGTTCCACACAGAGTTCTTTTTTTCTTGGGCAGCAACAAAAATGACGACATGTGCGTTCATAATCACATCAGATAATCACTCCGAATCGTCATGCGGCCCTCACCGATACTTCGCGATCACGCCTGGATTGAGTCCCTAGCATTCCGCCTGCAGCTGTGTGTGCTAACAAGCTACCCAGTTCACAGCTCCGAAGGGAAGCAGCCATGAAGCTGCTGGAGCTCAGAGGCTAAATCAACAGCGGTGACTGGAGTGCAGCTTGTGATTTGCTGCATCACAGACTGTTCGGAGAAGCAGTATGAAGATAAGCGCTAGTTTTGGAGGTGCAGCTCGATTCGCCGCAAAGCAGAGGGCAACATTTTCAGCCCCTTTCAGAGTAAAGCTGATTTTACAGCTAGTTTGTTTGGACTGGAGGCTGGGATTCCTTGCAGTGTTTCAGTTACAGTGTGTCCATGAACTGCATCAAACTGTTGGCTGATTGGTCAGTCATTTGGTAGAGAAGACACTAAGACAAGCGCTCTGTTGTTTTTACCTCTGCCTGCATCAAAAAAAGTGGGTCTACGGCCCACTGGTAGACCAGGGCGCTTAGAAATATCCCTATTGTGTAGAGAATTCTTTATGAATTGTGGTATAGGGCATGTTTTCGTTTGAGTTTGATGGACTACAAGCATGATCAACCTGACCAAGAAAGACTGACCAGTATGACCATGCTGGTTGACCAGTACGGCGATGCTGGTAAACCAGTGAAACTGCACAGAACAGCCCTGGATTTGAAGTGGCAGAGATGAAGGCAAAGGCAACGAGACACAGTTCTCACAGTTCAGAGAAAAAACAGTTCAAGCTAGCCTCTTGATATTCAACCCAAATCCAAGCCCTTGAGCTAGACCGTGCAGACGAACACGGGTGGAACATCAGGGCTGCGATGTAAGAGAAAAGCCTGGCATCTCTGAGTTGGTACTGGTGCTTTGTCCTTGTTAAGAAAGGCTCAAAAGCTTCACCTCGTGCAGTCTGTGGGAATGCGAGAATGGCTTTCAGTTAAGGCCCACCATACCTGCACCATACCTTCACCATAGCTTCACCATACCTGCACCATACCTTCACCATACCTTCACCATAGCTTCACCATACCTTCACCATACCTTCACCATAGCTTCACCATACCTTCACCACACGTTCAACATAGCTTCACCATACCTGCACCATACCTTCACCATACCTGCACCATACCTTCACCATAGCTTCACCATACCTTCACCACACGTTCAACATAGCTTCACCATACGTTCACCATACGTTCATCATACGTTCACCATACCTTAACCATACCTTCACCATACATTCAACATAGCTTCACCATACCTTCACCATATGTTCACCAAACATTCACCATACGTTTACCATACATTCACCATACCTTCACCATATGTTGACCATACGTCACCATACATTCACCATACCGTCACCATACATTCACCATACAATTATCATACGTTCACCATACCTTAACCATACCTTCACCCTACCTTCACCATACGTTCAACATAGCTTCACCATACCTTCACCATACGTAATTTAACTCGATTTAACATTAATAAAATACATCATATCACAGTTACTGCCAACAGCAACGAAACTGAGGACCCAATCAAATATCTGTTGATATTATTATTATTATTATTATTATTATTATTATTCTCAGTGCATTCACACATATTCACAAACTCTCAGTTGCTGGACCCAACTACAAAACCAGTACGGAGCTCATGATCAAAGTGCGGCTGCTATTAGCCAAATGGACGGAGCGCACAGCTGGCATGTCCATTCAATTATGCAGAAAACAAAGAGATAAACACAAAAGTCTGGACAAGAAAATGATAAAGATTGGTGCTGAGACCATATTTCAAAGAGATCGGCAAGCTATACAGCACAAGTATTAAGCCATGTCAAATAAAAAATGAGATTTGACTGGAATCATTTTCAAATTCTGTCAGCCCCTCGGTATTGCACCCTCCCCCAGGGGATTCCGAGCCGCCGCCCACAGACCCAAATAAGGACTTCCTCCTCATTTGTGTTCATATTTGATTCAGTGTGTCGAGTCATGTTTATCAGGTTCATGTGTTTCACCTGAGACTGGGAGTATTTAAGAAGCCTCGACACCGCCATTCAGTGCCGAGAATTGTATTGTTTGGAACCTCAAGGTTTTATGACAGGTTCCCCGAACTGTAGAGGTGTGTTGAGTTTCTGAGAAGTCCACGATCAGGAGCAGGTCACCCTGCCAATCAAGTCTTCAGAGAGGCTTGCTCGCTCACGGCCAGGATTTACTGGCAACCCATGTCTCAGCTAGGCGACCCATCCGAATGGTTCCAGGTTTGGTCGGCCTAGTCATTCTTGCTCAGTAGCTGGTCCCCCAGCTCAACCCCCAGTCCCAGGTTCTGGGACTCAGAACTAAGGAATACTGCACTACTCAACCCGTAAAGTATTGTGTGATGGATAATTTTACATACAGTCAGTGCTTTTTAGTTTTTTTTAGTTTAGGTGCTGTTCATAATGAAGTCAATCACGTTTATCCTCTTTCCTGAGAGGGTGGACAACTGGGGAGGACTATCTGGAGCTGTCCTGAAATGGTTCAGGTCTTATTTCGAAGGCTAGAGTTTCTATGTAACCATCAGTAGTTACGAATCTAATGGTTTTGACATGCGGAGTCCCCCAAGAATCAATTCTTGGGCCACTTCCATTGTATTTATTCCGTTTTGAAATACTTCCATTAGACCCAATCCTACAAGACCGGCTCTCCCGACAGATGATTACGGCCCTCTAGATTTGCTGTGTCAGTGTATAGATCACAGAAATAACAGGATGAGGCAAAATTTTCAATTAACCTCCAATTAAATAAGAACAGTACAAAAACAAATGTGCTTGCCAACAAAGAGGAATGGCTCAATATCTCGGCACAACTTGAGTCCAGGGCTCTAAACACTTAAGACCAAGTCCAAAATCTCAGCATTCAATCACACTGATATGATCTGACCCTCACTGGCCGCGCTAAGACGGTCAACTAAATAGCATTTTTATCATCTTTGACAGATTTGACGTCCAGAAAGATTTGGGGGGTTGATGACTGTAGTACTGTCTTTCCAACAAGAGCTTAAAACAACTCATTGATTCAACACTGCAGCAAGAACAACAAAACAAAACATACACTATATTGACAAAAGTATTTGGACACCTGCCCATTCATTATGTCTTCCAAAATCAAGGGGATTAAAAAGAGTTTATCCTGCTTTTGTGCTGCTGTCTTTCTACTGGATTTTGGAGAATGAATGCATTCATTAGAAGGGGTGTCCACAAACATTTGGACATAAGGTGCAGCACATTAGGCCAGTTCTAAAACCACTATACAGGCTTACAGTGAGCTCCAGATCAGGGAACATCAAAATGAGGATGATCACATGACTTCACTGTCATTTGTAATTGTACAGTACAATGAAATTCTGCATTTTTGCATATCCAAGGGTCTTGCTCAAGAACCCAGCAGTGGCAGCTTTAGTGGATCTGGTTATCGAAACCACAACCCAACAACTGTGGTCAATAACCCAGTGCTTAAAGGTTAATGTAGATTTATGCTAAGTAGGTGTTGTGTAGCCTTATGAACACTGCTCTTCAGCAAAGGCCTTTCCCCTAAAACTCCCTGCTGAACCTCTGAAGAGTCTGCCTCACTTCATCAAAACGCCTGCAGAACTCTTCAGTCTGGAACACCCGATCACAGGCTGCTGATATCACACTAAAACTCTAATGACGAACGAACCATGTATTTCACAGCCCCACAGCATAGCTCAGGAGCCCAGACGAAGAACCTGAGATAAAAATCAAACCGATCTGCTATTCTCGCAGTAGTCCCAGACCAGCTCACGTTAAACGGCTCTCTCTAGCAATCCTCACGACCTTGAAAATTTGTCTGGAGCTGCCTGCAAAAGTCCTTTGGTGTGTGCTCAGTCTGAGCTGATGCAAATGAAATCCCTTCAAATTGCAGCGTGGTGTTAATCAGTCCAGCGGTCAGTATTTAAGAGGCTCACAGCACATTTGAACTCCGTCCGCTTTGGAGAAAACTGCTAATATCTCTGCCGGGTGAAAACAGGACCTCATATTTGTACGAAACCACTGACATTTGCCTTGATTTCGATCTGGTTTGTTCATTTAAGACAGAAAAGGAAGTAGATGGAAGTGACAAAGTTCAGTAGATGTTATTGACAAACCGTGAACCTCAAACACTGCTGTTCCTCCTTCAGAAGCACAGCCAGCAGAACCAGAACATAGCTGGAAATGGGCTAATTCCAAAACCCCAGAACTGTTACATCACAGTCTTAACTCCACCCACTAGAGAAAGCTCTAGCGCTGGGGAATCTGTGAAACTGAAACCGTGAAGTGCTAAAACGCAACGCTGACTTCAGAAGGATACAGTGTTGTTGATACTAGAAAGCAGCTCATCGCCATCCAGACTGGACAAAAGTATTGGGACACCTGCTCATTCAGTCTGTCCTGCTTTTGTTGGAGTAACTGTCTCTACTCTCCAGGGATCAAGAAGGCTTCCTACTAGATTTTTTGGAGCATTAGAAGGGGTGTCCACAAACATTTGGACATAAGGTGCAGCACATTAGGCCAGTTCTAATATGACTATACAGGCTTTCAGACTGTATTTGGACTATTTGGTCTATAAGTGGAGCATTGCTGTGGGAATCTGATTGCATTCAGTCACAAGAGCATTAGTGTGGTCAGGATGTTGGAATACCCAATCTAGAGCTCCACAGCTCAATGCTGGGGGGCTTTATACCCCTCTACTAGCCCACGCCTGGCATTATTAGGCAGCATGGTGCCAATAGGTTCATGCTTATCTGTTCCAGAGAGTCCTATTCTATTGGCAGTACTTCTTCTCTACAGGCTCTGCTCTTCAGGGAGTAGGCCTAATACTCTCTGTAAAGTCCAGTACCAGCACCGCAGTCCAGACGGACAGCACATAAAATAATAGACACACGTCATCTTAAAGAAGCGTAGCGAATGGCATTAGCCTAATAGCATCCCTCCACCCCTCCAAGACACACATGCACACGCCTAGGCGCACGCTTGGCGCGCAGGCCGGATGTAAATTAGCCCGTCACTCGTTGCTGGATGTGAGGTTTAACTGGAAATGAGTTGATTACGGCGTACACCAGGCTTAGCCCGCACACGCGGAAATGAACAGCGCTTTAAAACAGGGCTGTAAAAGACCTGCAGAAATAAAAAAAGAAGCAAAGTTAAGAAACAATTTAGATTAACATTTTAATCCCTCATCTAATTACCAGGCTTTTCCCAGAGCTGGGGAGCGCCAGGCTTTTTTTTTGGTTGGAGAAAGCTCCGAGAAAGAAAAAGCCATTTCCGCTTTGTACCTGGATCTGGGAAAATGTCACAGGAATGACACATTAATCCCCGGCTACATCGCATAATCACAACAGCCAGCGTACGCCGATCTCTGCTAAGATACACACACAGGTACATATGTGAGCGCTTCTGAACTTACGGATCAAAAAAGAAAAAAACAAGAAGAAAAAAAAGAACGCAGAGGGCTTCTGGGAGAGAGAGTGATTTGTTAGCAGACGATCGAGAGAGCGAGAGAGCGAGAAAAAAAGAAGCGAAAAAAAAAAAGCAGCAAGAAAAGAAATTAACGTCTCGAGAATGGTCTTAACACTCTCTCTCTCTCTCTCTCGCCCGACATCGCCAAAACAGAAAGGAAGAGGGAACCTGCCGCGACTTGTCAACTCGCTCACCTGAAATCCACAGCCACCTCCGCACCGGGGGCCCGCGCCCAGGCTTCGCAGAGACCGACTTCTGCGGTTTAATTAGCGTGACAAAGAAGCAAGGCAAGAACATCAGAGGAGCCTTTAGGAAGAGGATAAAAAAAAAAAAAGGCACACATAATACATAACAAGTGAGAGACAGCGGAGCACCTGTTTGGGCCTAATTACCGCCACAATACGCTAATGCAAAACAATACAGCGCCCCCGTCACTTCTTCTTTTCTCCGCGCTCGCCTAATAAATTCAAACGGTAATTGAACTAAAGAGAAAAAAGCAGGGGAAACCGAGATGAATGCTGGGAGACAGGCTAACGAGTTAACAAATGGAGCGCGACACGAGGAGACACGTCTCCGAAAACATGTGCAAACTTTTCCTTTGACAAGACCTGACTGATACGACTGAGGCTGTGTACAGTACTGCAGGTACACACACAAGCCATTAGCGACCTGCATTGCGCTTTCCCTTTCAGCACTTTCCCAATTAAAGCTGTGTTGAAAGCTACAAACATCCACAAACATCCTGTCAAATCTCTAAAAAAGGCCAAGTTTACAGGAGGAAACAGGAAACCGCCGTAACGTTCAAAGGAAGTCGATGGAAAAAGAATTAGCAGAATTTCTATTGGTCCGTTCATCGTGACGCTTGGGGACAATGTAAAGAAGACCGGCCAGATTCACATTATGTTAAAAAGTGAAAAATTATATATACAGACGCAATACGGACAAATGTATTGGGACACCTAGAAAAACATCGGTACAAGGGCGTTCGTTAGTGAGGTCAGGAATGGTGGATGAAACCACAAACTTCCCAACTTATCTCCAAATGTACTGAATGGAGCTCCACCATCATCATCCCAGAGTACACAGTAGTTCCACTGCTCCACAGCTCAATGCTGGGGGGCTTTATACCCCTCTATAGCCCACACCTGGCATGATAAGGCAGCTTGGTGCCAAGAGGTTCATGCTTATCTGCTCCTGCAGAGAGTCCTATTCTATTGGCAGAACTAGACAAGCAGTTTGTGTGTGTTTATTCATTAGAAGAGGTGTCCGCAAACATTTGGACATATAGCGTAAGGTCAGTATCTGTTCCATATAATAGTTTCAGGTGCTGTAGGTTACTGGTCACTAATTTGTGACTAAACAAGGTGCATAACAGGGTGGTAACAAAGTGTTTATTGTGCATTATTACAAAGTAGAACAGTGATTTTCACATAATAGAGCTCCAGTGTTGATAAACGCAGAAAAAGATCTTAATAAACTCATAATCCTTCAAATAAACTTGTTACCTAAACTTTATAGAAGTGTATTTATGCGTTTACTGCCACAGGTGTGTTACAGGGAGGGGCTAAATTCTGCTGCACTGCTGTGAAATGGATATAAAGAATAAAACAAGCATTATGAAATTACCGAAATTATGATTTCAGCTGTTAATGATTGTGTGTAGACTAGGATTTCTGCCACTGCTGGTAGACCTGTATAACCGTATGCTTCCATACACCTGCAGATTCAGCTATGGTCCTTCACACTATGGTCTTTGGCCATGCCCAAATGCAGTCAATCACTCCTTTTAACTATCCCAGTCCCATTACACGCCCTACAGGTATTAATAGCCCAATTTTCCTCATGCAGCGCCACCTGCAGGTGCCTGACGGTACCACCTTAAACATGTTTTTTTTTCCCTTCATTGTAAGAATTTCTAAATTCAACTAGAATTTTTGTGACAGGCAGGAAGTGCCTGCTAGGCTCCACCCTGGTATTTAGCTACTAGTGGGAAGAGAAAATCAATTCCTAAATTGAGAATTGAGAAAAAAATGTGGGGGTGCTTTTTCCCCACATGACAAGACAAGACAAGCCTACACACACTAACGTCTCAAACTCTATAAACCATAAACCAAGAAGTACTGTATCTCTTCTTCTACTTACAAACACATATGTGGTGTGGACTGCAGAATCCCGGTTTCTCCACTTGTTTCAGCTACAAGCGCAAAATAATAATTCCCAATAATAATATCTGTTTCTTCAGAAAGCTTTGAAGGATCTGGCCCCAGATGTGCATGAAGGCTAACGTACGTAGGAAGCCGAGAAGACCTCGTTTCCTCTCAAATGCCATTCATTCCGAAGGATCCTTTAATTCCCCCGTGAGTTCTCCCTGCCCGTTTGCTCTGATTTCTCGAGGAACAGGCACATCAAGCCTTGCGACTCCATCGCGTATGAATGCAAATGAGGCAGAAAGTGCACCTTTTATTATCTGAAACCCCCTTCTGGGGCATCCATCCAAGCTCCAGAGATCAAAGCTGGCCAAGGGTGCCACTGACTCACGGGTGGTGGCAGCACCGGCACTGCCTTCGTTACAGTGCGAGTAACCTCTAATGCAGGAAGGGGAAAAACTACACAATAATGGATGTACTGGTAAGATCGTGAAGAAAGGTAGAGCATGCCGGCTTGTGTCCGAGGTCAATGTAATATATACACAAATATAAAATATTACATGCAAAGACTATGATTGACAGTATATGTAGAGAAACATATCTATACTAGTTTATAATGTGCTTTATATACTTTATATTGCTTTATATATATATTGCTTTATATGCTTTACCTCTTCGCTCAGGCCCACAGGTGGCCACCATTTCTGCTATCAGTCTCACATTTATATGATCTGCAGTGAAGGTGATCTAATAAACCACAACAATTCATAGATTTTTAGTCTGTCAGTGTCAGAAACTCTCATTCTGAACAAGAAAACACATGAATAGGAATATATGCTGCATAATGGATGTGTTTAATAGCCTTTTTACGACTGTATTACTATAGAAAAAAAACATAGCGCATCCAACAAGAAGAGAAGCCTTGTAGATCTTTTATACAGCAATACAAATGATAGCTGTTGCACACTGTCGATTTCCATTCCACCAATGGAGGAAAAAATGCTGAGTTAAACAGCTGTCTAAATGGTGGAACTGTTGTCAGGAGGTCGCAGGTTCAATCCCTGATGTTGCCAAAGCCATCCATGGCTGAGAGTGTCAAACAGTATAATTGACTTGTGTTCTCTGGGTGGGTAGGAGGGGGCCAGTGGAAAGGCCTTGGTTATCCCAAGTGGCACAGCTGCCTAAGTGTAGACCCCATCATCAGGAGGTTGCAGGTTCAAACTCCAGTAATGCCACAGCCAATCTATGACCAGAAATCTCAGAGAAAACTAATTAAGCTCCATGGATGGATGTGGCATCATCACCGGTCTGGAGCAGGAGGGAAATGGTCTCACTCTTTCTGGGATTGCAGGCCATGGATGGATGTGACATCACAAGGGATTGAACCTGCGACCTCCTGCGGATAGGGCTAAGATTTGCACAGGTGTGCTACTCTAAGTGACAAACAGCTACCTGGCCTTGTAGACAGTGTGCTGTTAGAGACCAGAGCCCATCTGTTGGTGGCTAGCTTGTGTTAGCATCTTCATCAGTGGTCAGTTTTGGACCACAGAGACACCAGTACAGTACCTTATACAACCCATTCCAGTACTACTGCACACTGCTGAGCTGAGAAAGGGCCACTATCCAAATGGTCATTAGTGAGTGACCACTACAGCTGCAGCTATTTATTATTTTTCTGTCTCATCAGTCAAATAACTGAACTGTCGTTACAGGGATCACTGTAACGAGACAGCGGAAAGGCTCTGCCTCTGCACTGCAGCACGTATGTGTTAGTGTGGAGAGTGTAGCACGCTACTTCTATAAGAGACAGAAATTCAATTCCCATGGCAACAGAATTTGAGAACACACATGACGATCCCGGAGCAAATTCCAGCTGATTGCTTTGGCGCAGCTATTTTACGGCTCTGTAATCCATGTGCATTTGACGGTGCTACTCAAATCTGACCTAGGGGTGAGATTTCCAACCCTTGTGAAGTTTTTTAACCCCTTCACGACAAGAAAAGCCGGTGTAGAGGTTGTCGCAAATCCGCTTTGACTGGGAGCTCGCTGAAGCTAATGGAGAAATTCTGTTAAACATGGTAGTTTAAGGCTTCAATCAAACCACATCTGTGCTGGTAAGCCGAAGAGTGTAGATTTTATTATGACCTGACGGTTTAGCCGAAGGAACAAACATGCGTGTTCATTTTTGCTTGTTTTTTCCTGACATTAAAATAACAATGGGGGCTGATGCAGGCTTATTTTATTGGACTAGGTTATTTTAAGCCCAATTCGGTTTAGATCCTCCGTTGTTATCACGTTGTTTCCAGCAGAGTGCCTCTGGCCTTTAATAGGGGCTATTACCTGACATTATCCCCGGCCTGCAACAGTGAGGAACGTTCTCACAGGGTACCAGAACAGTGTGAACAGTGTGTCTGAAGTCAGAAGTGCGGAATTTCACAATTTTACAGTGAGAATCTAACCAGCAGATCATAGCACCCATCTAGCAGATCATAGCATCCATCTACCAGATCATAGCATCCATCCAGCAGATCATAGCATCCATCTAGCAGATCATAGCATCCATTTAGCAGATCATAGCATCCATCTAGCAGATCACAGCATCCACCTAGCCGATCATAGCATCCACCTAGCAGATCATAGCATCCACTTAGCAGATCATAGCATTCATCTACCAGATCATAGCATCCACCTAGCAGATCATAGCATCCACTTAGCAGATCACAGCATTCATCTACCAGATCATGGCATCCACCTAGCAGATCACAGCATCCACCTAGCAGATCATGGCATCCATCCAGCAGATCATTGCATCCATCTAGCAGATCACAGCATCCACCTAGCAGATCATAGCATCCATCTAGCAGATCGTAGCATCCATTTAGCAGATTATAGCATCCATCTAGCAGATCATATCAACCACATGGAACACCTCAACAACCACCTTAGAAAGAAATATCATAGTAACTGCATAGCAACAACCGACAAACCACAAGGAACACCATAGCAACTGCATAGCAACTACCTAGCAACCACTTCAAAAAACAGATAGCATCCAACTAGGAACACTTTAGCAACCACATTAAAAAAGAAATACCATAGTAACTGCATAGCAACACCCGACAAACCACAAGGAACACCATAGCAACTGGATAGTGACACCCCGACAAACCACAAGGAACAACATAGCAACTGCATAGCAACTACTTAGCAACCACTTCGCAAAAAAAACAGACCTTAGAAAGAAATACCATAGTAACTACATAGCATGGCCTGATGAACCACAAGGAACACCATAGCACTTCCATGCCTGAGAGTGTGAACCCAATTCTAACCCCTGCTGGAGAACCTTCAGACTGCAAAAGGGAGCAGTGAACTGTTATAGTGGAGAACCTCTGGAATTCAGCTATAAACACCAAATAGGCACCAGAAGAACCATCTACAAGACGTTTTCCTCGAATCTGAAGAGTCATATAACCAGACAAAGAACCACATATATGTATTCAGTATTGACATATTCAGGTTACATGCAGAACACAACACAGAATGCAACACAGAAATGATCCCCTCTGAAGCATCGCCATCGTGTTGACTGGCAGTCAATATCTCCAATATCCAATCACATCATCATTTCGTACATAATATATGCGAGTGAGAAGAACCTTCTAAAAAACTTAAATCAGTGGTTCTCAAACTCTTCCTTAACCCCTTGAACCCTGACTGTATTATTCGGCTCTTATTATTATTTAGCAACCATTTGATTTAGCAGGTCTAGTGGCGTCCCACAGGGCTCTATTTTGGGCCCTATGAGACTTACGTTAATTACGACAGTAATGCCATAGTAGGAGTGAAGAATTGCGAAGAATTGAGGATGTAAAAGGTAAAGGACCTCCAGGTTGTCCACATTCTCGCTATGTTGCAAAAATCTAGTCCATCTGGAGGTCCCCAAGGACTAATTTGAGAACTGCTGGTCTACATAGTGTAGAGATTCCATGAAGAACCCTCAGACTGGTATTAAATCTCTAGTTTGTGTGAAGGTTCTTCAACCCTGTAAAAGCTTGAGGGAACACTTCTTTAGGGTTCTTTAGGGGCAACAGGATATTCTAGGATTGGCATCACTCAAGAAGGAACCGTTTGTGGCATCTTCATTTGTTCAAGGGTTAAGAAAAAAGGCTCTGAGATGGGTTTGAGGAGCGGTGCCTTTACAGAGGGATCCTAACGAGGTCAAAGAAGTGGAGGTATTTGACAGTTCCGACAATTTGACACAAATCAGACGGTTCTAAAAAGGTTTCGGATTCTGTCGAGTTCTTCAGACTAGGGTATACAGTATATGGCGCTATTGGAGTGTCGAATCCTTCTTTCACGAATGAACCGCCAGAACATTCCCCTAAGCGCTTTATGTCACGACTAATAGCTACTTTTATTCGTAATAGCTGCCGCTTTCGAAGGGAGCTGACATTCTCAAACGTCTTAAAGGAGACAACCACATGAAATAATCTATACCTATACAGGGCCAGAATGAGCTGCTACTTTATTAGGCCCAAAAAAAGTATTTTTTCCCCATTTACTGCAATTTTTGTCTTCGTGGTGAAAATGGAAAATACCGGGAGTGGTGCTAGGCATGGTGGAAAAAAAAATAAAAACCTTTTCAGAGTGTAATTTTGTAATTTGGCATTCAAATATGCCTTTTAGAAGTCGAACAGCAATAACAGAGGTGATTTACTGTTAAGGCAAGGTAGCTTCCACCAGCCCTAAAGAAAGGGAATTCATTATACACTTGAGGCCTGAGTGCTGTCCGTGAAAAAGACAGAACGAAAGAAAAGTCGGAGACAAAGGTAAGAGCGTCGGCTTCTCCGATCTGACCTTCGAATTCTTCATGTTCTTTATTTTCTATTTCTATATAGAACACAGGAACGTTCTACAACACACGCCGGCCATCACAACGGACTCCTGGGCGGCCGTCAACGAATCCGCGGTCTACGCGGTCCCGGAGGTTCTTCTGTGTGGCTGCAGAGTGTGTGTTTGTGATAAGGCAGGTGGTGAGCTTGCTCCACTCCACATGAATATTCTCCATGAGGGATATTCCATTGTTACGGCGGTGGCATTTCCATGCAACTTTGTAAACAGAATGAGTCACTGAAACCCTGAGAAGCTGCAAATGAATAACATATGTGGACACATCTTTGCAGTCTCCAGTGGGGCAAGCCAGACCAGCTTTTAGTCATCCTGAAAAGTCTGCAGCTCTCAGAGAAGATAGGGAAAATTCAGCTGGTCAAGACGATGATTCCCTCTGAGGGATGGTGGTACCACTTCACGATTATGGACGGTTTAAAACTACTTCAGAAGCCTTGGGGGGGCTTTAAGTAGGCCCAAGTTTAAGACTAAGACCAATATTGATGGCAAGGCAGGACTTAAGCAGTATGACCAATGGTTGGTGTAGATGCTTGTACATGTAGACCAAATGGTGGTCAGAAAGTGGGACCTAAACAGGTTGACCAATGGTTGATGTATATGCAGGCACATGTAGACCAATATTGGTGGTGAAAAGGTGGGACTTAAGCTGATTGTCCAATGGTTGTTGTAGATGCAGGTACATGTAGACCAATTGTGCGAATATATAAGCCCCGCCTTCTCATTGTTTATTCACTGAGCTACTCCCTTGTTATCAAGTATCAAGCCAACCGTTGCCTCTGCTGCAGTTGGAGGCAAGGCAAGGTGTTGGTGGGGTGTTATTAGAGGTATAAAATCACAACCCCCACCAACATCCCCCAATTTAGCCCCTTTGCTGAGGTCCGAATATCAATTAATCGGGACAGTAACTGTTCCGCTAATCCGCTGACAGTGAAGCCCTGGCTGATGTGGCCTTGTTGTTGAGGCTGCTGATGGTATGACAGGCGCTGGTGGGGAGGGGGGATAGCGGTGTTATGCCGCTAATAACACCTCGCCACAAACTGCAGCAGAGGCCACGCTCGGCTTGATAACAAGGGAGCAGCTCAGCGGATGTCTGCAATGTTCTTTATCTTTCCCACCCGTCCCACCCTCCCCTCCACAAACCGACCCCCCTCTCTTTCCTCCTCCCACCTCTCCCACTCTTTCTCTCTCTCTCTCTGCCCTTTTCTTCTCACTTTCTCCCCCTCTCTGCCAGTCTCTCACTCACTCTCTCTCCCTCTGGGATGAGTTTATCTCTCTCTTTGGTGCAGGCAGACAGAGACGTTTTGGTGCTGAAATGTAATTTATTTTTTTTCCCCCCGCACAGCTGTCACATCAATGATGGGTAATTTATGGCAACTGTGCGGGGCTAACTCCCTCCAAAAGAACTTTTCTATATATATAAAAAAAGAGAGAGAGAGAGAGAAAAGAGAGAGTGCGCGAGAGAGAGAGAGCACCAAAAAGCAGTGTGAAATAAGTGGCGGCTGTACGCTCATGACTGTAGACTTAAGCTCTCACCTAAAGCCCTAAAGCCAAGCAGATCTGCCGCTTTAACCGCTTTGATGCCGGCCTCCCAGCCTCCAACTTGTTACGCTTCGGATAAGGTGACAATTTTCACCTCCCCTTTCCAATTAGGAAATGAGGTAACATTGAATAAATTAACAACCTAGTCACATGTTCGAATGGAAAGACCAGGATACGGAATAAGAAAATTCAGTCCGATATTAATCTGAGGGATTAAACGTGCCAGTAAACGCGATGCAGAGGCACGTACAGGTACAGTAGCATTGAAGCTACTGACAGGTGAAGTGAACAACAGTGGCACCACCTGTCAAGAGGTTGGGCTACACAATAAGGCAGCAAGTCAACAGTCAGTTCTAGTTGCAGGTAAAATGGGCAAGCGTAAGAATCTGAGACACCAAACTGTGATGTTCTAGACAACTGGAGGGTCTCCAGAACATCTCCAGAACATCTCCAGAATATCAGGCAGGTCTTGTGGGGTGTCCTCAATTTAGCTACCAAAAGTCCTCCAACAGGGTTGACAGGGTCATGTGCGCCCAAGCCTCGTTGATGTGAACCATGGAGGCCTCACCTCACCACTTACAGAACCCAACGACTGGGTGAGAACATCTCCAGAACATCAGGCAGGTCTTGTGGGGTGTCCTCGATTTAGCTACCAAAAGTTCTCCAACATGGGAGTCCAAGCCTCATTGATGTGAACCATGGAGGCCTCACCTCACCACTTACATGACTTAAAGAATCTGCTGCCAACTTCTTGCAGAGTCCATGCCTTGGGTCGGGTCGGAGCTGTTGTGGGGGCAGGAGAGGGGATCTCTACTGTATTACTCAGGTGGTTTGTTCTTTACTTCCCAATAACTTTCTGTCCAAGCCAGACGTGACTTGAACCAAGCCTCAAATCGATTAGAATTCAAGAACAACCCAAGCCTGACATTCTGAGTTCTGTTGAAACCTGATCCACATCTTCAAGTGTTTTTGAGTCTTCAAATTTTACAAAACTGGCCCTGGCTGGACAAGCTTCTAGACAAACGTCCATCTTCACACACGTCCCACAAAAAGACCTTGCATCTCCAACTTTTACAGGAAAAGGAAAAAAACTTCTTAACTTCTAAATGGAATATTTCATTTCAAGTTATTTTGGAGCATTTCTACTGGTCCATTGATCAGGAGCCTCAGGCACAGTATAACACAACTGGCAGACTATTATAAGATTATATTCAAATTATTTTTTAAAAAAGTAAAAAAGACTTATTCCTGCTTTTGACATTTCAATCGAAACTTTTTCAGCTTTTCACTCGGAGCATGTGGGGCACTGGAAAGCTTCTACCCCAGCCGGAGCACTGAGCTCTAAGCTCCAAGCTCCGAGCTCCCGCAGGCCTCCCCGCCTGCAGCACATTCTGCGCAGCACTAGCTCGGCCAGTAGGGGGCCCCGCCACCTGCCGCTCGCAGATCGTCCTCTTTTCTCCCCTCGGTTGGAACTTTTATTCGCGCCACACCAGGGCCGCCTCTCGCTCTTATCGCAATTTGTTCTCTTACATAAAGCCGGCGCTCAAAATAACTCCATACTCACAATACGTGCTGAAATGGAACGCGAGGGGAACGGGGCGGGGGAACAAAGCACAACAGTGGAAAGCGTTGAAAATGAATATGGGAGCGACGTGCACAGATGTCTGTTTACTGGGAATTTACTGGATGGGAATGAATTGGGCCTTTGAAAACAGGAAGAGCGGGAAACGAACGAAGAGGCGAAAACAGGAAAAAACGAGGGCTTTCAGAGCGGCATTCGTGGGTTAGCGGGGCTTTCAGAGCAGCTCCACAGAGGCTGAAAAGTGAGAGCCCTGGCTGTTACCCGCGTGCAGTTATTACAGCAATTAAGGTCAAATTCGCTCAAAAACGGCCTGAATAGAAGCTCTCGGACCTTCAGCGCTCACAAATAGCAGAAACGGGGCGGCAGGGGTTGCGAGAAAAAGAGCTGGGGTTTTATTCCCAACTCTCGAGAACACGTCAAGCAAACAAAGAGCCGCCGCTGCCTCGCCCAGGACGCAGTCACCCAAACCGAGAGCCTCAACAATAGCAAAACATTGCAGGACTTTGTATAAATTTTTGAAAAGCACTCAGACGTGAAAGACCCTTCCTAATTGAGAATTCCAAAGGTCGAGCCGTAGGAGCAGGGAAAAAGATTTGAGCGAAGCTGCTGCTGCCGCTGCTGCTGGGGCAAGCGTCCCAAAGCATCAACGGGAGCAGCAGAACAACACAGGATGTGGGCGGAAAACAGCACACAGAGCTATTAATAATGGAGCGTTTTTTAAAAATTGAAATCGGCAGATCAGATTGCTCTTTGTATGCAAAAAGAAAAAAAAGCAACCACACCATATGCCTCGCTGACTGACTGACTCTGGCAATGTGTGAAAGTGTTGCTCTTCACCCATTGTTGCCACATGTCTGACACCATCTGCAGTCGTTAGTGTTTCCAGAGCTGCAGCTTTTTTCGCTGAGGGTTGACTTCAGGGTTGAATTCAGTGTCATGTTTGCGACGTACTGACGTACTGTAGTCTGTATTCGCGGTTGGGTTCCGGGTAGCCTCCAGGGTTAGGTTCAGCCTGGAGTTCAGAGTTTGTCAAGGATTGAATTCAGGATGGAGCGAAAGACTGAGGTCAAGTTGGGTTCAGTGTTAGAAGTGCATTTGACTACAGTTGAGTTTACTAATCAGTTCAGGATTGAGTTCACTGTCAAAATCCTAGTGAGGTTCAGGGCGGTGTTCAGCAAAAGGTTCAAGACTGAGTTCAGGATTCAGTTCATGTTTGTGCAGGTTTCATGTTAATGAATTAAGGGCCTACTATTAAAAATCAATGTAGGATTGAGTTTAGTATTCAGTTAAAAATTGTTCATTTCAGGACTCAACAGTGCGTTCAGGATAGAAATATCATTGTCAGAACCAGGTTGACTTCAGGGTCTAGTTCAGGATTGAGTTTAAAACAAGAGCAGGATTAAGTTTAGCATTGAGTTAGGGACTCAATGTTGAGTTTAGGATGGAATTTAAGTTTGTTCTGAATTCAGTACAACATTAAAGACTGACTTCAGGGTCAAGTTCAGGATTGAGTTTAAGATGAGAGCAGAACTGAGTTTAGTGTTATGTTATGGCCTCAACAGTGAGTTCAGGATAGAAATATCATTGTCAGTACAACATTAAAGACTGACTTCAGGGTCTAGTTCAGGATTGAGTTTAAGACAAGCAGGATTGAGTTTAGGATGGAATTTGCTCAGTACTTTGTTAAAGGCTGACTTCAGGTTGTAGTTCAGGATTGGGTTTAAAATGAGAGTAGGATTGACTTTAGCGTTATATTAGGGACTCAACAGTGAGTTTAGGTTAGAAATATCATTGTCAGAACCAGGCTGATCTTAGGATCTAGTTCAGGTTTGAGTTTAGTGTTGGTTTTAGGATGGAATTTGCTCTGAACTCAGTACTTTGTTAAAGGCTGACTTCGGGTTGTAGTTCAGGATTGAGTTTAAGATGAGTTCAGACTGGTGTTCATGACCTGAGTTCAGGGTCGAGTTCGGAGTCAAGTTCAAGATTGAGAAAGAGAGCCCGGAACAGAGGCCCGGCTTGCTGCCAGGATGGGCGGCGGTGACAAATCAGAGAATCCTGGAGGAGGCAGCGAGCAGACGAAGCGTTCAGAGCTCCTAACACTCCTGCTGACAGCTACTTACAGCAGGCAGGGCTGACAGCGTGTCCCTGTACGCACACCCAGACCCTCTGATGCTTCAGGAAAAATAATACGCCTCTCTCTCTTTTTCTTCTCCTTCTGTGTCTCTCTCCCGGCGAAAGCTCCCGCTTGACAAACAGCGCGTGCTCTTAGCACGCTGGAACAAACCAGAGGCTAATCGGCTTTCTGATACTCGACTGATAGCTTTATACGATGAGCAGAGCCCGGCGCTAAGTCTTATCTGATGATTGCTGGAGTGAATCGAGTAGATGTGGCTTTTCCTTTCAGAAAGCGGCCTGGTCTGAAGCTGGAAAACGACAGCGTCCGTTTAAAGACAGAGATATTAACAACAACAGACGGCATGTGCACAAGAAGACGAAGAAGAGGATGAAGAAGAGGATGAAGAAGAGGGAGGAGATCAAAACGCTACCTCTACAGATCGCTATTGGAAGATAATTTTTCTACTTCTGGCCAATCAACACTTGTTGTTTTTGTTTGCCGCTCTGATCCGGACCTGGCGAATGAGCCGGAGACAGGAGCAGCTTCCCTCAAAGCCCAGAATTTCTCAATATGTGATCTGCCAGCTACCTTCTGTTGGCTCGTTTATTATTCCCCCGGAGAAACGACCAGAGAAAGGCCTATAGGTTCCCACTTCAGAGGTGTAATTAAACTCACATCTGTCTCTGATTAGCCGCAGTCATCTCCTTCCCAGATATTCCTAAATGCCGTAATTTGTGGATCTCTTTTTGGGCCGGGATCCCCCCCCCCCCTACTCAGCACTTCCCTCCTCGGCATAATTCGGACCAGCAACGGTCTGCGGGAGACAGATCTGAAGAAACTGGGAATTAATTGGGTGCCTTCGAATTTCTCTTTTTTTTATTTACGCATTCTTACTCTCTTTAATTAGCTCAAATGCGCCTTGATGCTAAAATGTACTTGCAAGTTCCCTCTTGCAAAACTTTCGTGCGGAGATAGGGTTATTTATTAGCTCACCTATTTATTCATGTATTTATTCATCAAGGACTTTCTTTTTTTTGGTTTTTGCTTCGCTGACCACGTTCCACACGGCTAAGGATAATATCTCAGCGCTGCGCTTTCCGCATCGCCCCGGTAGCTCCGTATGAGCTGCAAGGCAACGCTGCATTTACTAAATTAATGTTAGCACGGGCCGTTGCTGGGCTGTTGTCATGTGGTCACTAGGGTGAAACTGTTTTCGTTGGGTGGTGCTGCTACATGGTGGCTATGGATTCCAGGTGGCCGCTGTGGTGTTGCAAAGTGGTTGGTATGACTGTGCTAACCGGTGGCTATGGTGTTGCTGTTGACTTATTTAGAGGTTGCTATGTGCTTGATGTGGTGTTGCTAGGTGGTTGGAATGGTATCCCAGGTGTCTACTATAGTTACAGGGTTTTGGCTATGGTATCCCAAGTGGTTGCTATGTGTTGCAAGTGGTTGATTTGGTGTTGCTAGGTGGTTGGAATGGTATCCCAGGTGTCTACTATGGCTGCTGTGGTGTTGCTTGCTACATAGCTTTGAAAGTGTTGCTAGGCAGTTGCTATGGTGATACTGGTATCCCAGGTGGTTGCTATGTGTCACTAGGTAGTTGATTTGGTGTTGCTAGGTGGTTGAAACGGCAGTTCTTGCAACATAGCTTCTACAATGTTGCTAGGAAGTTGCTATGGTGTTGATAGGTGGCTACTATAGCACTCCAGGCGGCTGCTGTGTGTTACTAGGTAGTTGATGTGGTGTGTCTATATTGTTATTAGACTGTTGCTATGGTGTTAAAAGGTGGTTGATATGGAATCCCAGATGGCTGATATGGTATTGCTTGCTAAACAGTTTGTATGGTGTTGCTAGGCAGCTGATATAGTTTTGCTAAGTGGTTGGTGGGTGGATGCTATAGCGTGGCTAGGTGGTTATTAAGGGTTTGCTTAGTGGTTGGTAAAGGGCTGCTAGGTGGTTGCTATGGTACCCCAAGTGGTTGCAGTGGTGTCTGTGTGGTACCACATAAAAAGGGTCACTGTTCATTCCTATGGGGAAAGAATCCATAATTCTCTCTCTCTCTTTCTCTCCCTCTCTCACTCTCTCTCTCATACTGTGTATCCTCCACTCGGGCGCTCGGAGGAGATTGGGAGATTTGTTTTCGCCGGGTCTGCTGCGTATGACATCGGGGCGAGTCGGACGGTTGAGTGTGCTTGCTCTGTGCTGACGTATGGCCCGGCTGATGTGCTGTGACTGCACCTAGCGCTCCCCATCCAGCATGCATTAGCTACAAGCGCTGGGCCTAATCCGTCTCTATATGTCCCCCGGTTGGCCTCGGGCTCCCCGCGCATAAAGCTTTCAGTGCGTGCCCTTTCAGTGCACGCTGCACCACAAAGCCACCGCAAGCCCTAATTTGCTCCCCTATCTAGATTATTGTAAAAGTAGACGTTTTAATTAGGTTGCAGGGCCTACCAGGAAAAGGTTGGAGTAATTATATGGTAATTATGATCGTTATTAGATAGCAAGCTCCAGGCAAATAACGCCGTACGATCTTATTGATGGGCGGAATACAAACACTGCCGGAGAGATAAATATTGAAGGCATAGGAGCTGTAGAATTCATCACTGAGGTCAATATTACATGTAGAATTAATACATTTACACTGACTGACAAGTCAATGGCAGGAAATATGCGCATATTTGATATATTCAGGTCTATAAATATCTCGTACACCAGTTAGAATTCTTCCTAAGGAGGTTTGCCCTGACCTTTATGTTGGTTATGTGAAAGCAGCGCTAACATGCTAACGCTAGTGGCTCGTCTCAGGTGAAAAATGAAACCGCAAACCCGTTCATTTCAGTTCATTACACTCCAATTTGTTTTGAGGAAGCAGACGGGAAGGAAAGGCCGTTCGCCTGGAGTTAGCATTAGCCTAGCATGGTCCACAGACTCCTTGCCATGCTAGTTTTACCTCTTTCTCCACCTGAGGTGTCTTCTTACTTGGTCAGCTGCTCACTAGGTCAACTAGAAATGCTACGAAGCTGAAGTTAGCTTCTTATTTGAATTCCCTGTTCCACCCCCCCGGAACAGTGCTAGCATTTAGCCTGCTGCTCCAAAATGCAAACTTCAAAGAACCTCACGAACTTCACGAATAAGAAGCTAAATTCAGTAGTTTTAGGAGGGAAATATGACCAGAAATGGTCAACAGCACTGAAACTGGATGAGCTTGATACTAAGTATCTGGACAGAAGTGAAAACAATGACTGTTGTGGAAGACCAGCTAAACAAGCCTGGTGCATTTGGGATTAAATTAGTTAAAACAGAACTTCTTGGACGATACGTCTGAAGGAAAAACAGGACAGCAGAATTTCGTGTAAAGAACACCTCTCCAAATGTTAAGCACTGGGGTGGATGGATCAGGCTTTCGGGTTGTGTTGCATCCAGTGGCACAGGGACCTTTACCGTTTAAAATCCATCAAATTCTGGAAGCAAACAAACATCACACCATCATCATAAAGCTTAAAAAGAGGATGAGCCTCTATAGCAGAATAATCCTTACCACACACATACACTCAAAACCCACTTCCTCGAGAGGTTGCTTATGGTTTTGCCATCACAGTCCCCGACATAAAGATCACTGAAAATCTGTGGATCAGCCTCAAAAGAGCAGGGTAGCAAGACCCCCCAAGACCCTCACCGAACTAGAAGGTAAAGACTTTTGCAAGGAAGAACAACAGAAAATCCCCCAAACAAGGACTGTAAGACTTTGACAAAAGTATTGGGACACCTGCTCATTCACTCTTGAAATCAAGGGTATTAAAAAAAACAGTTCATTCTGATTTTCGAGGAGCATTGCTGTGAGGATTTGATTGCATTCAGTGACAAGAGCGATAGGATGTTGGATGATCAGCACCCAACCTAATCCCAAAAGTACTGGATGGAGCTCCACCACCATCATTCCAGAGAACACAGTTCTCCCACTGCTCCACAGCTCCTCAATGCTGGGGGGGATTTATACCCCTCTAGCCCCTGCCTGGCATTAGGTTCATGTTTATCTGCTCCAGAGAGTCCTATTCTATTGGCAGTACTTCTCTACAGAGACTAGACAAGCTGTGTGTATAGATATAAATATATATATATTTTTTTTCTCTTACAGAATCAATACTAAGCAGGATATGCAATAACACAGTATGTGCAATAATACAGCACACAGCAGCTATAGCACGTATGCACCCTGACCTTCCATCCACAAAACATATATAACGCCTGTGCCCGCAGGATCAATGGGACGAGTGCGGCGCTTTAAGCCGGGCCCTCTGTCTTGGGAACAGGTCGAGCCCTGGTCAGGCCTGCGGCTATGAATTCTGCCTTCAGCCTGCATCTGCAGTGCAGCGGTGATGATGCGTACAGTCATATTTATCACGCAGCACCTGGCTGCAGCGCTGAGCTCCAGAGCCTCCTGGAGAGAGACGGAGAGAGGGAGAAGCCGGACGAGGAGCCGGCCCGATCTGGCCCGTCACGGCTCAGCATCGTATAATTGGCACAAATGAGGAAGGTTCCTGGCCCTCGCTAACTATCAACGTACAGCTCCCTCAGGCGCTGTTAGCCAGAAATGTGTGTGTGAGTGGCAGCGTGTGGACATGCATCAGTATCTGAGTATCTGTATCGCCGCTGTCATGAGAAAAGCTCGAATTCTTTATGTTCTGAGGTTCTCACAATCTGCAGGACCGGAGATATTTACAGGCTGGTTCCTGCATTTTTCTGGCGTTTTTATTTTTCCCAGCGGTCCGTTTATGGAGTCAGGGTGGGTTCATGGACCAAAACCAGCCATGATTCCCTTCGCCATGCTCATTTTCCAAACCTCTGTTTATTCTGTAAAATTAAACAGGTTCTTTTTGTCACTGTGCCTTTAAGACTGATATATGTAAATAACCTCTGTTTTGATTGGTTCCCACTTCCAGGCAGTTATAATAGGATTAAACCTTTTGTAGGATAGGAGGAAATGTTTTATGTTGTTTTCTTTTTGCTAGATGGTTGCTATGGTATTTCAGGTGTTGCTATGGTGTTACAAGGTGATTGCTAAAATGTTGCTATGGTGGTTGCTATAGCATCCCATGTGATTGCTACAATGTTACTAAGTGGTTGCTATGTAGTTGCTATGGTCTTGCTAAGTGGTGGCTGCTACATTGTTGCTAGGTTGTTACTATGGCATTATAGATGCTTCTCATGGCCTTACTAAGTGATTGCTATAGTGTTCCAAGTGGATCCTAAGATTATCCCAAGTGGTTGCTATGGTGTTGCTAAGTAGTTGCTATAGTGTCACAAGGTGGTTGCTATGGTATTTCATAAGCTTGCTAGTTGATATGTTGTTCCTACACTGTTGCTAGATTGTTGCTATGGTATTCTAGATGGTTCTTATGGTCCTACTGGGTGACTGCTAAGTGGTTAGTATGGTGTCCCCAGAGGATATACCCTGATCATCCAGAGTGGCTGCTATGTTGTCGTTAAGTGATCGCTAGGTGGTTACTATGGTGTTGCTAAGTGCGTTGCTAATGGTACCTCAGTACCTGTGGATGCTCAGGTGTGGATTTCTGGACAATCTGGATATCTCAAAAACTGAGGGACAAGTAGAGAATCCAGCAGAAAAGCATTAATATATATATATGTGTGTGTGTGTGTGTGTGTGTGTGTGTGAGAGAGTGTGTGTGTGTGTGTGTGTGTGTGTTTATGTGAATGAATTAAATTAACTGCATATGACGTCCATTATCGGGTTACTCCTCAATTCAATCTAATCCTGTCCTGCCATTTCAGCACACACGCATTCATCAGATATTCCTAATAACTGCGCTCGGGACTCCGCTGGATTGCATTAAAGCCATAAACGGGATGCTGAGACTGACCTTGGGCGACCACCGGAGCACGGAGACTACCAGTAATTAGATTCCGGCCCGATCGTTTTTTTTTTTTGCTCTTTTTTGTGCAGTAATAAACAAACGGTTCCAACCAAGAAAATCTGAGAATGAACATCGCATCCCTTATTTAATAATCCTCGTGAGAAGTAATGCAGGATAAAGCTTCCGGCTACGAGCGGTTCTCAGGAGCCGGATTAGAGCGGCGTTACATGAGACAATTTATCTGGCAAATTACTTCCAAGTCAATGCCAAGTGGCATTCAAGCCTCTGTACACAAAGTACTGAGCCAGAAATCGTATCATAATTGAGATGCACAGTGAAGCACATGCTAGCAGCAATCAATACGGAATCTGCGGCTCCCTCCCACCGTCTCCGTTTTATGCCTTTTTTTTATTATCGAACGTACAGTCGGGACCCGTAATCCTCCGAAAAACGCATACCGCTGTTTACATCTTTATGAATTGTGAATGAGAGTGAGGGATTTCAGAGCGCGAGAGGGAGCGAGAGAGAAAGAAAAACACAACCTGCGAGGATTAAAGAATAGGAGTTATTTCCCCCTCCGAGCTTCAGTCGCTCGGGATAGGAATGAGGATGTGATTATTTGCATACGCAAAACTACCTCAGAGATCTGCGCTAGTCAGGACTACATGTGTTAACAAGGTCTGTGCAGTTTTGCGCTTAAATCTACACATACCTTATTATATAGCCAACTTTCTAGCTCATCTAGCTCAGGGGTGGGCAATTCCGATCCTGGAAAGCCGGATTCCTCCAGAGTTTTACGCCCAAGGCACAATTCCTGCTGCTGAAGCAGGGAAATCAGCAAACTGTGCTGGGCCCCGGCCCCTACTGGCCCCTGAGCTCCTCCTATTTCATTATTCCATCGTCCTCTATGTGCAATGTCGCAGTTCCACTGGCTGCAAAACAGCCCTAGATCATGATGCTCCCACCACCATGCTTAACAGTTGGCACAGTGTTCTCATTGTGACCAAACAACGCACTTTTTGTCTCATCTGACCATGAAACTTTCCTCCAGAAGGCTTTAACGTCATATAAATGGGTTTTTTAAACACTACATGGTATACAAAAGTATTTGGACACCTGTTAATTCATCCATCGTCTTTTCCAAAATCAAGAATATATATATATATATATATAAATGGATCCTGCTTTTGTAATTGTCTTTATTGTCCAGCGAGGAAGGCTTTACACTACATTTTGGAGCAGGATTGCTGTGAGGATTTGATTGCATTGCGCAACTGGACAAGAGTGAGGTCAGGATGTTGGATGATCACCACCCCACCTCATCATCCCAAACTCAACAATGGAGCTCCACCACCATGAATCCAGAGAACACAGTTCTTGCACTGCTCCACAGCTCAATGCTGGGGGGCTTTATACCCCTCTACTAGCCCACGCCTGGTATTATAAGGCAGCATGGTGCCAATAGGTTCATCTGGGTTAATCTGCTCCTATTCTATTGGCAATATATGACAACAGGGACTAGACAAGCTGTGTGTTTTTGTATGCATTGCATCAGCAATGGGTGCAACTTAAAGTAGCTGAATGCATGCATTAGAAAGGGTGTCCACAAACATTTGGACATATAGTGGAAATACAGGGAATCTGCCTGTTCACTTGCTGAAGACTATATCACCTCACCGTGTACAGACGTATAGATGGATAGATAATCTGACAGCATGTAGCATTTGCATTACTGGGTGTTCAGTGATATTAATGCAGCTGTAGTCACACACACACACACACACACACACACACACACATATCAAGGGGAAAGTCAGTAATATGAGGTGACATTTAGCGAATCCACCATCGAGCATAACCACAGGGCTCATGAGCGTCGTCCTTTCACGAAATCTGAAAAGACAAAAACAGGAATTTGCGGACGCTTTTTCGAGGAGAAACAAATCTGTCACGGCATGTTAATGGATAAGGAAGGCAAATAATAGCACGGGGGACGCTCTCCCTGTCACTGTGACTAAGCCATTACCTCTGTGGGCCAAACAAGCTCAGAACCATTTTAGCAAGGGTGGTAACAAATCAATTTGGGCCCATTTGGAGCAGAGAGGAGCGACTTATTTGTCCAATCTTTCACAGCGAGCTCGGCGCCTTTCGGTGCGAGCCCAATAGCCCGCCCGCTCGGAGCTGCTTTAGGAACCGCTTCCATTTGGCTAAAATGGAGGAAAAACACAAGAAAAATCTTTGCCAGGCATTGATTTTTCCGCAGGAAATCATCAAGGCGAAAGGTGAGGCGGATGAAAGCTAGGACGCGGAGAGTGAGGAGTCTAATTCAGCGCGGCCGTTCTAGCGGTCAGCGGGATCGCTTGGCCTGGGGCTATTACCTGCTATTTGGGCCGCATGGCGAAAGGCCACTGGCTGAGGATTCGTCCCCTAACAAGCTGCCGACGTACCGCGAAGCATTTTGTAGAAATACTTCCACAAAAACAAGCGTACAAGTTTACTCTCACCCCGAAATCTACTAGCGCCTTTAATCTATCACTTCCATGAAAAACTGAACTCCACCTCGACTCCACCTAGGTGTTGGACTTGCACCTCAGAGACTCGACATGGCCTTAAGGCTTCGCTCAGACTCACATCCCGGAGACTTAAGACCTAACTAAGACTCGAATCTCTCGTACCTCAACTCGGACATGCAATTTAGAGATTCGTGAATCAACTCAGACTCACACCTTAGAGACTTAAGACTTGATTCAAACTTACATCCCAGAGACTTAAGACCTGACTCAGACTCACAACGCAGAGACTTCAGACTCAACGTGGACTTACATCCCACACACTCAATACTTGACTCAGACTAAGTCAAAGACTTACTTGTCCTGCAAAAACGTGAGAATCCACTCAGACTCGCACCGCAGCTTGGACTTGGACCCAAAAGACTTCGAATTTCCATCTCAGAGACTAAAGACGTGGCTCAGACCTGTACCTCAGAGTCTTGTGACTTGATTCAGACTCACATCCCTGAGACTCAAAACCTAACTCAGAATCATAGCTACCTTAGAGACTCGAGACTTGACTCAGACTCACACTGCAGAGACTTTAGACTCAACTTGAACTTACATCCCAAAGACTCAAGACCTGACTCAGACTCATCGCTATCTCAGAGACTAAGAGACTTAAGATTTAACTTGGACTCACACTTTAGGGACATAAGACTCAACTTTGACTTGAGCCTAAGAGACTCAATTCAGACTTGCACCACAGAGACTTAAGACTTGATTCATACTCACATCCCAGAGACCTAAGACCTAAGTAAGACTCACATCTCTCGTACCTCAACTCGGACATGCAATTTAGAAGTCTCAAGATTGGGCTTTAAGAATCAACTCAGACTCACACCTCAGAGACTCAAGATTCTCAGGACTGGAAGACCTGACTCAGACTCATAGCTACCTTAGAGACTCGAGACTTCACTCAGACTCACACCGCAGACTTCAGACTCAATGTGGACTTACATCCCAAAGACTCAAGATTCTCAAGACTTGACTCAGACCTGTACCTCAGACTTAAGACTTGATTCAGACTTACATCTCAGAGCCTCAAGACCTGACTCTGACTCTACACTACCTTAGAGACTCGATTATAGCCTCAGGACTTGGCTCAGGCTCACATGAAGCAACTTGTTATTGCCTAAATCATCGTACACTTCCAACTGCTGAGCATATCTGGGGTACAGATGGGGTAAATAACCCCTTCCAGGAGAGGTCAGCAAACTGAATGCTATGGATTTTAAATGCTGCGAAAGCTTATGAACAGCTGCGTCCGTCATTTTTCGGGGGTTTGAAAAGAGAAATGCGTTGGGTGGCATATACTGTACCGTACCCTCGACCTCTCGCCGCTCTGAGAGCTCACATAATCAACTTCCCTTCAGCCAGTAAAGTAATGGAACGGCCCTTATAACACAGGGGCAAACGCAGAAGCTAAGTGGACGAGGGCATGTTAAAATGCAGGGCCTGCTTCAGAACTCCAGAACCCACTCTGGACCTTAACATCTGTGCAGCTGCCTGGTGTCTGGCATGTAGAGACCTTGCCTCATCAGCTGGTGTGCTTGTGTTTGCATTCAAGTAATAAAATCTTTAATGAATCTTTCATAAATATTTTATGAATTGAAATGTATCCGTAAACACGGCGAGAGGTTCGATAGCGATTAAAGCATGAATCTCCGTCCGGGGAATTGAGTGTTGAGACACAGCGCAGCACTCTGAGAAGCCCTTCCTCTGCTGCAGGGAATTCCTATGGACAGTGCTGGTGGTCCTCAAAAACATGCAGGTGGGCCGACAGTGGCTCCAAAAGTATTTGGTCACGATTTAAGGAATGCATCGATATAGGAATTGTGGGACTGTACTATATACACAGTACTGTGCAAAAGTTTTAGTCCCCTGTGCTGCTTATATGGGCATTAAGTGTTTATTTGCTCATCCAACATCCTGACTAACGCTCACTAACGCTCTTGTTGCTGAATGCAATCAAATCCTCACAGCAGTGCTCATCCAAAATCTAGTAGAAAGCCTCCTTCCCTGGACAGTAGAGACAGTTACTGCAATGAAAGCAGGATCAGCTTGTTTTAAATACCCTTGATTTCAGAAGAAACAGTGAGAGAGTGAGCAGGTGTCCCAATACTTTTGTCCAAATAATGTAAAACTCAACAGACATATTTCTTGGTTCTATGGTGGGATGATTGTAAATAAAACAGCTGTATTTGTGTTTAGTGTGTAGTCATGGCGACGCCTGGTTACATTCGCCACCACTGTAAAGAAATCTAAACCGCTCGTGGCGGAGGGGCGTCATATCGGAAAGTAGTCCCCATAGAAATGTAATTTTTTCAGTTTTCCTACAATCTGTACCATTATGAACATTATGTATTATACTGAGAAGTGTGTTTGGACATAAATTATCGACATTATCAAATAAAATGGCTAAATTTGCATTGTTGTCATGGTGACCGACGCCTGGTTCCATTCACCACCACTATAAAAAAAATCTAATCTGGCAAATTTCTCTGCAATTAACCATTTCACAGCAAAACTGCTCAGGAATGACTGTTTACATCTTAACCACGGAATTATACAGAAGGTTTAAGAGATCAGTGAAGTTCCCCTTTAAGTTAGATGAGTAGTAATAGGCACCTTAAATCGCCTCATTTTTAACCTCCTTGTTGATGCAAGGCTACGGAAATTCCTCCCTCAGTGAGATCCCAGACAAAATGCCTCTTCATGGTGTAAACGGCCTTTTAATTGCATTGTGATCAACAAGGCCTTTGTCTTGGAAGTGAGGAACGTCAGCAGCCGTCGCACAATTCCCAGCATTTCTATATATTTCTATATTAAAAAGGAAATCTACTAATGTGTCGTTATGCATCCTGGCACTTAGTAAACAGCCACGGTGCTGGGATGTGACACTCCAACAAAAGCCACGGTTCTCACTGTGTGTGTGTGTGTGCATATGTGTGTATATATATATATATGTGTGTGTGTGTGTGTGTGAGAGAGAGAGAGAGAGAAATGAAGAAGAAAGCGCTTTGATCCGTGCTCTACTTTCTCTTCGTTCCCTCAAGTATTCCTCATTGTCTTTTTCTATTTTTTCCCTCCAAAAAAAAAAAAAAATAAGCAAAATGGATGAGCAACACACAGCGCGAGTCTTAATCAGCCTTTCTCTCGCGCCGCGGCCTCGTTCGGGTCTGGAGGCTGCGCGCGACAGCGATGCCACTACTGGGACGTCCGCCCGAAAAGCCCGGACCAGTCCTTCTGAGGAGCGTCCAAGGATATATAACGGCATGAGCGAGAGGAGGGTAGACCACAGCTGACATGAAGCAGCATGATGCAGAGAATGCATAACATTAAAAACACCTGGCCACTTTATTGGAAACACCTAGCTTGTATTTTCACTCACTGGCCACTTTATTGGAAACATCCACCTTATGATTCCACTTACTGGCCACTTTATTGGAAACATCCACCTTGTGATTCCTCTTACTGGCCACTTTATTAGAAACACCTGCTTTGCACTTCCACTCACTGGCCACTTTATTAGAAACATCCAACCCTGCACTTCCACTAACTGGCCACTTTATTGGAAACATCCACCTTGTGATTCCTCTTACTGGCCACTTTATTAGAAACACCTGCCTTGCACTTCCACTCACTGGCCACTTTATTAGAAACATCCAACCCTGCACTTCCACTAACTGGCCACTTTATTGGAAACATACACCTTGTGCTTCCACTCACTGGCCACTTTATTGGAAACATCCAACCCTGCACTTCCACTAACTGGCCACTTTATTAGAAACATCCACCTTGTGATTCCACTCACTGGTCACTTTATTGGAAACATCCAACCCTGCACTTCCACTAACTGGCCACTTTATGGGAAACACCTTTCTTGACACATTAGGAGGACCGCCTGTCTTCTATTTCCAGTAGGTGGGTGTTGAGTAGCTTAGCCCACTGTCCGTCAATGGTGCCTAGATAGCGCCAGAGGGCTCTCGGCTGAAGCACAGTGGTAAAAACAAAGGATCGGAGCTGGATCAGCTGTGAAATAGCTAATCTGCTAACCTCCAGCTGCTCCGTTGGTCAGAAACGGACCCTTAATGAAGGTCCACAGCCCCTGACAGCTCTACAGGAGGGCTACGGTCTCTACCCGTATATCAGGAAGTATATACTGTATATGCGTCCAGGTGTTTATGCAGTCTGACCGCTGGATCAGTGACGTCTCGGTTTCGTTCCCTCAGCGAACAGAGATCCGCTCGGCCCGAACGCCGGGCCACTGTTTGCCTGAGCAGAACTAAAGCACTTCATCATAATCCTCTACAGATCCTGGCAAACATACGCATATTTTATTAAGAAAAAAAAGGCGGTAAAAAGGCACATGCACACACTCCCTGACTAATAGCATTTCCATGAAGTCAACCCAAAAGCTCTCCCGCGGTGCTGATCGCTAGCAGCGCAGTCGATACCTATTCCAGGACGATTTGCTCACCACCTAACAGTGTAATGAATCGAATGCCGCAGACATAATCTCATAGAAAAAGCTGTCAAATGAAAAGCCTTTCGGGGGGCTTCGGCGTGGGCTCAGCCGCTGGAGATTTTACACCTTGTTGAGTCAGCTGGCCCAAGCTAATGCTAGCCCGCTAGCCTGGAGCTCCACCAGAGCCCCTGCGGAGGATTCTAGAAACATCTGGCATTTATCACCTCGTATAAAACACACACTCTCTCACACACACACACACACACACACTCTCTCTCTCACATCCACTCCCAGCACTGCATCACTGTGATATGCAAATCAGGGCTCTTTATGCATGTGACCGCCTCTCCACAAATCAAGGCCAACCGGTTAGCGAATGTTTTGACGTGTGATTTACGCGGCCTGTGTGGCCACCGGTCTCAGCCTCCATTGTGTGTGTGTGTGTGTGTGTGTGTGTGTTTTCTCTGTCCAGATCACTCCATTAAAATCAATCTCTTAATTAAAAAAAAAAACAGTGATTAAAATCTGAGCAGTCTGTATAATGAAATTAGCATTTTGTCGCTGGCGACACAAAAACCTTGCATCTCCAAAAAGGCAGCTTTACAGGAGACGGAAAAAACCTTCTTACCGTTCAATGGAAGTCGATGGAAAACGATTTGATTGCAAGTTGTTTTGGAGCGTTTCTATTGGTCCGTTCATCATGAAATTCTAATACAATGTAAAGTATAATGGCCAGATTCACATTATGTCAAAAAGTGAAAAATGATATTTGCATATACTAAATGGACAAAAGTATTGGGACACCTGCTCATTCACTATTTCTTCCTAAATCAACGGTATTAAAACGAGTTGATTTTGCTGTTGTTATTTGGGTAACTCTACTGTCTCTACTGTCCAGAGAAGAATACTTTCTACTAGATTTTGGAGGAGGAGCATTGCTGTGATCATTTGACTGCATCCAGCATTTACTAACGAGGTCAGGTTGATTGATTGAATGATTGATCATCTCAAAAGTACTGGATGTAGCACCATGCAGCATTCCAGGGGTCTTCATACCCCTCTAGGCCACAAGATGTTTATCTGCTCCAGAGAGTCCAATTCTATTGGCAGTTCTCTACAGGGACTAGACAAGCTGTGTGTGTGCATTTGCACATCTGTGTCAGCAATGGGTGCAACTTAAAGTAGCTGAATGCATTCATTAGAAGGGGTGTCCACAAACATTTGGACATATCGTGTTTTTACTAGGATTTATATTTAAGTACTTAAGGTCCTAAGCAGATGCCCCGGCTGTGAATAATGCCCGTTAATGCCACCTAGAGGGCGCCAGAAGGCGCTCTGCTAGAACACAGCGGTGAAAACAAAGGATCGGAACTGAATCAGCCCGTATTAATGGTCGCGATACACCTGGACTGGATCAGGACGTCCCTAGTGGCAACCCAGCTGTGTGTTTATGTAGTGGGAAGTCCTCCCTCCTTCAAAGCCGCTTAACAGAAAGTGATTGGAGGGGAAGAGAGCAGTCCCAGCGCCTCCTCCGATCAGGAGGGAATTCATTGTACTTTATCCGGACTGTCAGGCAGGAGGAGACGACGACGGGAGTGGGGTGGAGGGGTTGGAGGGATGAGATAGGAAAGTGTACTTAAAGCATTGCAGCCGAGCTTAATGCTATTTATTACATTTCCCACAGACACGCATGGAGTGGCTGCGTGTAATTACGGCCATTGATCTCTTGCCCGGAGACAGCCAATCAAGATGGATCCTTGTTTTCTTCCCCCCGCCGCGGAGGGACTGACCAGGAGTGAATTCGGGCGACTTAAAGACGGGGCATTATTTAAGACCTTCCAACCCGCCCCCGTCCCGACGCTCCCCGGAGTGACATTAGAGCGCATTAGCCGCTGCGCTTGTTGAGGCACTCGTCACAGTCCGAAGGCATCTATCTGTGTAGCGCAGGGCCTCAATCAATAGATAAGTAATCTGCAGCAATGGGGGAAAGCGAGGGGCATTACTCACCTGGGCCTGAACCCAGGCAGCCGGCGAGCACGGCTCATCAGTGCACACACTTATCCATTACCTGGACTCCATTCGCTGCTGGTTCTCAAAAGGCGATACCGGCCCACGGCCTCTATCCTTAACCCGATACACTTAAAGCAAGAGCTGATGCAATTTCCCTCTTCCAGCTAAGACCAATGTTTGGTGTCTGTAAGTTTGCACTGGAGCTACGAAGCTAATGTAGTTAGCAGGTAATGGATACCAGCAGCGGGGAACCCTCAGGGCCTTCTAGGTCTTCAGAGGAGATTACAGTACTGCTCTTACTGCATTGCTCTGTTATGGTTTGAGCCAATTTTGGCTCTCCCATTGGTCTGGACTTCACCGGTAGAACTGAAGGCCTAAGAACTGAGTGGGACCACATACTTCTAAGTGAGCTACCCCCATTGGCCAGGACTTCAGCGGTAGAACTGAACCAGTGGATATCACTATGTAGCGTATCGCATCCAACGTCAGTACCTGACCTCACTGATGCTCAAAGGTCAGTGGTCAGTATTCAGAGACGACGGGTTTGGGTGCTGATCTTCTCTGTGAACTCCAGGTGCTCTGATTTTCTTTAATGAAGGGCTGATTGGATTAACAAGGTGTTGGAACTTCAGCATGGGGACTGGGAATACTGACCGTCCTCCCGTGGAGAGCTCTGGAGGAACCCAAACACACACTATGCCAAAGCTGAACTTTCTGGACAAAGTGTAAGTGTCCCAGTACGGCTCAACCATTGTTAATCCAGCCAGATCCATAGTTACATGATAAAAGGTTGAATATGACTCAGTCCTACCTCAGTTCTACTATCACTGCAATTACCTTTTATTCATTATTGAAAACATCAGGCAAATGCTGGCTCTAAGTACCCAACACCCAATGGCCATTTTGGTAATTGGCTCTTTTGATATTTCCCCAGAATTGTTGCCACTTGAGGTCCCCCTTGTTTGCAGGATGCAGGCCTAAATGGAAGATGAATTACTGCATGTTCTCTCCGTCGAATGAAGCGCAGCGGCAATCTAGTGCTCTTAAAGCGAACGAAGAATTGAGAAAAGGCCATGCGAGCGCAGATGGAAAACAAGGGCATCCCTGTTCGCCCCATTAGATCCCACTCAAAAGAGCCACGCAGGAGACAGCACACAAAGACCTCTCAGAATCTTCCTGTAGATCTGTTTGCATCTCTGATGATTTGATGGATGTAGTGAAAGAGTCCATTTGTGCGGTATGTTTTTATTCCTTAAACCCGATTTTGAGACTAACTGACCCTGCTAACCCTGCTGCTAATGCAATGTCATTGTCACCGGACAGCTCAACACGCTAATTACTGGTGCCATCACATCAGCTAACAGCTGCCGGAACTGGCTAGCATCTTGCAGAATGATGGGGGGAGAGGAAGGGCCAGCCAACCCACCACTGGTGCTCTAGATTACGGATGGCTGGGGCATCACCAGGAATTCTTCTATTGAACAGCCTTTGTGTCCTTTTACTTTTTTTTGTAACTTTTATCTTTTTCTGTGTCTTTAAGAGACTAAATGATATATGTAAATGATCTCTGTTCTGATTGGCTGCTATGTTTGGTGTTATAAGGCTATAACACTCAGACTTGTAACTTCAGTTGCGAATAGGCAAAGCTTAGCTACTGTACGCTGAATACACTATATGCTTAAAAGTTTGTGGACACGCCTACTAATGAATGCATTCAGCTACTTGGAGTTGGGGATGATGGAGGTGGTTATCCCCCAACATCCTGACCTAACCAGTGACCTCACTCGCTGAATGCAATCAAATCCTCGCAGCAATGCTGCTCCAAGATCTAGTAGAAAGCCTTCTTCCATGGACAGTAGAGACAGTTACTCCAACAGAAGCAGGACACTGCGTGCCATCAGCACCCGGAGCCTAGAGGGCACAATAGGCCTTGAACTGTCCGGGTGGGTGGATGCTTTCTCTCTCTCTCTCTCTCCACAAGACTTTAGCTCGATGTTGGCCAGCGGGGTGTTTTGTTGCTGAGTGAGTTGACGTTGAATCGGCGGAGGTACGAAAAGAGGTGGTGGCAGATTCCTCATGTGTTGGAGGCGGCATGTGTCAGTCCTTACCCTCCCGGTGTTGGGAGCACTACATGTGGGTTGGGTAATTGGCTAAAATTCGAAAATGTTGAAGGAAACATGGATAAAAAAAACTATGATTTAGAAAGGTATCAACTGATTTGGAAGAATTAGCTGATGTCCCAATACTTTTGTCCATGTAGTGCATAAATAAAGCTGCTATTTAATATGTAAAGGTTTGTTGTGACATCACTAGGACAATGAATTCAAAACAGGCCGCTTTTACAGCTTACATATATATATATACACTGTATAGAGTTGTTTATATACTACATAATGCTGCTGTCCAATGAAAATGATGGATCTCCATTTTTGTCCATTTTTTATATAGTGCATAAATAAAGCTGCTATTTAATATGTAAAAGTTTGTTGTGACATCATTAAGACAATGAATTAAAAACAGGCCACTTTTACTGCTTATATATATATATATATATATATATATATATATATATATATATATATATATATGAAATAGTTCCAATGAAAACCATGGATCTCCATTTTTGTCCATTTTTCAGTTTTCTAAATGGAACAATGGAATACTTTACTTTCCTTCAGGCTTAAGAACATTTTCAAGTCTTCATTTTGGAGATACATGTTTTTAATTGGACAGCGACAATATAGACGTTTTTTGCTAAGAAATAAAAAGCGAGATTGAAAAATGTGCTTTTAGATCACATGGATTCTTTAAATGCTGATGCCTTTAGAGAAAACCACTACTAAGAACCATTGATTAAATTTTTGTTGACAGTTCTCTCCACAGTAGATCATGTACAACAAGACAAAATGCTATTATACGTATAAAATCAGAGTGTATATATATATATATATATATATAACCGTTTATTCCCATCCCCAGAGCCCAGAGCAATACCGTCGCTCTAATCAGGAAGCAAGACAAATGTTAGGACTAGTTATTATTGACTGATTTATGTTGATTATGGTTCCAAACATAACAGCGTCTACTATAAGTGATTCTAATGCACAGGCTGTCTCTCTGAGCATGCCCACACACACACACACACACACACACACACACTCTGCAGGGGAACCAGCTCTGCTTCTGCTGTCACAGTGCCAGTAGAATCATGCTGGATCAAGGATGCTTGTCTCCAGGCCTGATTTGGGCCACTTGTCTTCCACTAGTGGACAGTCATATCATCTCGAAACTCTCAAGCAGACTCAAGCTCCTCATGTCTGATGCTCAAGGCCAGACCCGAGCAGCAGCTCGTTCCATTCACTCGGTTCCCAGATACTGGTTGGCTTTCTGATTTAAGGCCAAACAACAGTGGAAGAGGCCGTGTTCAGAGTGTAGCTAGTTCTGGCTCAGCGACTCAGTTTGGAGCAGCGCAGTCTTATTCACCACGGCGCTGTTGTTCTACCATGCTGGCTGTAGATTTGTCTCAGTAGGTGCTAAAATGCGGGAGGCATGGTGGCACTGCAGGTAGCATGCGAGGGTTGGGGTTGTGGGTTAGATCCTGATGGGTGTTTGGTGTACCTCCAGCCTCCCAAAAAACACATGGTAGGTGAACTGGCTATGCTGTACTGCCCCATGGGGTATTTCCGCTTTGCGTCCAATGATTCTGGGTAGGCTCTGAACTCAGGAAGAAGCAGCTAAGAGGATGGATGGGTGGATGGATGGATGCATGGATGAATGGATATGCTAAATGCCTATAACATACTCCTACCAGCCATAACCATTGGGGACCATTGTGTCAGTGCTGCCAAAGCAGCCCAACATCTGAACTGTTGAGGCATGGACTCTTCAAAACCTCTGAAGGTCCTGTAGCATCTCAGGCCCCTGAAGCTGTGCAACACCTTGCCGCCAACACTGAATTCCAACATGTAACATGTAACATGCATGCAATTCTTTTCCTTGGGAGAATGTGGTTTGCCATGACGGTCCTTTAATACAGTTTATAAGTTTTCCTCTGTCTTTTTCAACTACTTAAGTTAGGCAGGAGATAACAAACCCCATCATTCCTCCGTCGGCGTCTATAGCGTCTAAACTGCTGACGGTCATGAAGATATCTGTGTAATGCAGCGCTGATTACTCAGAACGTCTGATTCTGCGCCTTTTGATCCCGTAACGTCTCGGCGTCGCATGTTGCCGCCACTTAAAAGGCGAAGGAAAACCAACTGGAATCTAGGTTTACGCGCTCCATCTGCTGGATAATGCCTGCAGTGATTCCAGCAGAAGCAACGAGGTAACAGCCCAGGTTCTGCTGGAGGGGCGTAGTTTGCTCTGTAGCTCCTGGTGTTGATCAGCAGTCAGGAAAATACTCCAATAACTCCAATAACTTGCGAATAGCCTCTTAAGTTGCAGAAACAGTAACAGTCCACGCCTTGTCCTGATGGCTGCCGGTGACGGAGGTGCTGCAAAGGTTTCCATTCAGCACATTTTTTGGTGTAATCTGAGTTCAGAGCTGCCGTGGTCTCCGAAACAACGAGTTAAGAATTCATAAGCGTTATCAAGGCTTGTAGCTGCTCGTATCGTAGGAGTTCAGTTCAATTCCTCGGGCGGAATGAGACGTGCTCAGTGGGGCTGGGCGGTGTAATGGTAATAGATATACCGCAGGATTTAGAAATGGCGAAGGTCGGGGCAGTATTTCAATATTACGACCTCATTAGCGCCAGCTTTTTACAACGCCTGGGCCTGGAAAGCTAGCAAAAAAGAGGCTAACTGAGGCAGGCACTCATTTTTGGAGACGGTAGGTTGATACCCACCATGAGTTAAGCAATAGAGCTAGCTTTTTTTACAGCAACTGCGGTTAGGGGGCTAGCAAAATAGGGGCTAGTATCTGGAGACTGCCTGCAAAAGCACTCAGGTTGACATGCAACATAGTTTTAGCATTATGGCTAGCGTTTTACAGCACCTGTGCCTGGAAAGCGAGCAGAATAGAGGCTAACGCTCATATTTGGAGATGGTAAGATGTAAGGAAAAAGTGGATACCAGCCAACCCTTGATTGATACCCACCATAGGTTAAGACATAGAGCTAGCTTTTCACAGCATGTGCAATTGGGGGGCTGGCAAAATAAGGGGCTAGTATTTGGAGACTGTATGCCGACCAAGTATTAGTATTAGTATGCACTGTATGCGCAACACAATATTAGCATTAGTGCTAGCTTTTTATAGCACCTGTGCCTAGAAAGCTGGAAAAATGGGGGCTAATTGAGGCCTGCACTCATATGTGGAGATGCCAGCCAACCCTAGCGCTCACCATGGGTTAAGCAATAGAGCTACTGCATTTGCAGGCCGAAAACTGACCAAACCCTAGCGCTCAGGTTGACATGCAACACAGTTTTAGCACTAGCGCAATCTTAAGCTAGCAAAATAGGGGCTAATTGAGGCATGCGCTCATTTTTGGAGACGATATGATGTAAGGAAAAAGTGGATACCAGCAAAGCACAGTTTTAGCACTAGCTTTAGCATCGTCTGCGCCTGGTAGGCTAACACAAAAGGGGCTAATTGTGCTCTGCACTAATATCTGGAGACACTGTGCAAAAAGCTGATAGGTTGCCGTGCTGCACAGGTTTAGCACTAGCGCTACCTTTTTGCAGCACCTGCGTCTGGCGGGTTGGCAAAATAGGGGCTAATTGTGTTCCGTGCGGCGGCGCCCCGAAAACCCCGAGAGGAGCCTGAAAGAAAGCAAGGAAGAAAGCCGCGAAAGCCGGCGCTGCCATTGTGCTCCGGAGACGCGGCGAGAGCGTTCATCCGCTGACTCATTCAGACGCTCCTGGTGCGGCATCTGTTCGGAACAAGCGGCCTTAAGTAGCGGCAAATGGGGAGCAGAGCGGGGCCTTTCATGGCAAATCTGCAGGCATTCATCACGCGGCGGCGGCGGCGCTGGTCAGCTACATTAGCGAATATGATCACATTCAAGCCCAATAAAGAAAGATTAATGCTGTTTGTTTCCGCGCGTGCGGTCGGCGGAGGCCCGGGGGCGAGATGCCGGACCTCTTTATTTGATTATCGCCCCAATCAATAGTCTCTCTCTCTCTCTCTCTCTCAATAGTCTCTCTCTCTCTCTCTCTCTCTCTCTCTCTCTCTCTCTGCTGTGTGCACTTCCAGCCTCCCTTTTTCTCCCTCTCTCTCACTGTTTCTCATTCTCTCTCGCCCACCAGCACAAACGCTGGCACCCCTCTCCAAAACGATGTTCATCGGCCTGTAAATAATTCAGCCAACCAAATCAAGCCCCTCTTCTCTGAAATCAAGAGCCGCTTGTCAACATAAACCTTCAGCCTCGTTTCTGAACCCCCAGACTTCTTCCTCCTCCTCCTCCTCCTCCTCCTCCTCCTCTTCTTCTTCTTCTTCTTCTTTTTATTTTTTTTCGCTGCACGGCAGCGGAGCGGCAGCTGGGAGGCACATAACAGGTTTATTCCTGGCAGGGGAAAATAAGGCATAATTTACCGAGGGCGACGTGGATGGGATGTCTGAAAGTCTGCTGATGCTCCGACAATTCCGCCTTTTTAAAGTCTTGATAAACTCGGAGGAAGGAGGAATTGGAAGCACTTCAGGTCATACAAATCTGAAACCGTGTTTAGCACTTTTTTCTTCGCTCCCGCTCGTCTGCCTTCCATGAAGAAGCCCGTATTGACGCTCGGTAGGCCTCAGTCTCGCTGTTAAAGGAGGCGCGGCCTTTTCACTCAGCGCCGCGGCGGGGCTCTGTTGACACGAAATGTGGAAATTCTCAATAAAACACACACACACAGCGAGGTGTACACACAGATACACCGGATACACACGGATACACACACTCCACATATTTAGACACAGCGGTTAAAGGCCTTTCAGTGGCCCCAACCGCACGCTTTCCTTCAGCTTTTACTTTTACAGAATAAAACTGCTAAAATAAAGCAAAACTATAAAAATATTAATACACCATATAATACTACTACAGTAATAATAACAGTAATAATGCTAATAACTCATAAGGCTTAATAACAATCATGAGACTAATAAAAGCACTAATATATAATAATAATCATAACAAAACAAAATCCTCTATTTATAACACAACAGTTAATACTAATGATTATACTAATACTATAAACAATATTAATATTAATAATAATAATAATAATAATAGTAATAATGCTAATAACTCAAAGCTCACAATTAAACTACTACTTTTAACGATCATGAGACTAATAAAACTAATAAAAGCACTAATATATAATAATAATCATAACAAAATCCTCATAACACTTATCATACAACTATTTATAACACAACAGTTACTACTAATTATACTAATACTATTAACAATCACACGACTAATAAGACCAATAAGAGCACTAATAATAATAATAATAATAATAATATTAATATTAATAACTCTGACATTACTACTACAACATAAACTACTACTCTTTATAATAATACAACAATCTAATAATACTATAATAATAACAATCTACAATTTTTAAAGAACGCTATTAATACTACTAATAATAATACTAATAACACTAAAACTAACACAGTTACTACTGCTGATTTCAATAATAACAGCAATAATGGCAATAGAAAGTCAATATAATATAATAACAATTATATGATTATAATTATAATAATAATTATTATAATAATAATAACTAATTATATTAATACTATTAAGACAGACTAACGTCTTATGACTAATAATAGCACTGACAATAAAGAAGTTCAGAATACTATTTTTTATAATATAATAATATGAGATAATAAGGCTAATAAGGCACTACTAATAATAATATGGCTCCTACTACTATTAATAATAATAATAATAATAATATTGAGAATAATAAAACTATTAAAAGCTAGTAATACTACTAAAAAATCAGGCTAATGTAAATAATATGGCTAATAATACTAATTATATTAATCTTTTGAATAATTATGAGACTAAGGCTAAACTTTTTAATGATAAAGCATCTTTTTAGTCAGTATGAGATAAACAAGACTATTCAAGCACTAATAATAATCATAATAATAATCATAATAATAATAATAAGGCTTATGATAATAACAGTAGTCAGACTTCTAACAGTAATGAGAATAATGAAAGCACTTTAATTAATAATAATGCTAATAAAGGTAATAACCAGGTTTATATTACTAATAAAATACATTTTACTGTTATAATCTAAAAATATTATTAATAATAAAAATATAAAGAATAATCTTAATTTTCATTCATTAATGAGACTAATAGGACGACCACCACTGCTCCTGCTAAAGGCTGTGTTCAGTACTGTACTGTACTGCATCCACTGCAGCATATGAGGCTCCGCATTGTGCCGAGCCTGCTGTTCTCCGCTGCTGTTCTCCGCTGCTGTTCTAGTGGGGAGATAATTGCGGTTCCTCTCCAGAACACATGTTCAGTATCTACTCTACAGATGACCTCAGGTGACCTCCTCCAGCTGCTGCCTCTGAGGATGCTGACTTCTATACAGTAAAGCTTCCACAGCCTTCTCACAAAGGAGGAGCCACTGGTGTTCCTCTGTTTCGGCATCCCCTCCCACACACACGTGTGTGTGTGTGTGTGTCTGTGTGTGTGTGTGTGTGTGTGTGTGTGTGTGTGTAAGTACAGTGTGCGAGGCCCAAGCATGTCAAGACAGAAGAAAAAGCTCAGCCTCTCCAATAATGCTAATCAGCTGGATGTGAAAATAGGTCAATACAGCAGGCCCCATGCCAGGCCAGCGCCGCCGCTCTGCCAGCTTCCACAGAGGAGCTCACACACAGCCAGAGCCGCGAAACGGGAGCCACGCCAAAGCGCCCTCAAACACACACACACACACACACACACACACACACACACATGGCCAGGCTGACACTGACCACAAGCAGAAAGGTAAGAGTACTGCTCGCCGCTACACACACACACACACACACATGGCTATGGCTATCACATCAGGAGATTCTTAAACACTCACTTCAAACTGCCCAGATTCTACAATTACACTACGTGGACAAAAGTATTGGGACACCTGCTCATTCACTCTTTCCTCTGAAATCAAGCAAATTAAAAAGAGGTTCTGCTGTTCTACTGTCCAGAGAAGACTTTCTACTAGATATTGGAGAACAACCAGCATGTTCTAGCTGCATGTTCTAGCTAAGTCAACCAGCATGTTCTAGCTTGGTCAACCAGCATGTTCTAGCTAAGTCATCCAGCATGTATTAGCTTGGTCAACCAGCATGTTCTAGCTAACTCAACCAGCATGTTCTATCTTGATCAACCAGCAAGTTCAACCAGCATGTTCTATTTAAGTCAACCAGCATGTTCTAGCTAACTCAACCAGCATGTTCTATCTTGATCAACCAGCAGGTTCAACCAGCATGTTCTAGCTAAGTCAA